>NW_016107587.1:2361328-2369216 GCF_001604975.1 Cebus imitator | reverse complement strand
AAAAAAAAAAAAAAAAAACAAGACATGAAGTGAGGAGTACCCTCAAGTGTCAAGCATGCTTTTACACACGTGGCTGCTACAGGGAAAGCCTGAAGGCTTGGGATCCTCTGTTTCCTCCTGCTTGTTCTCGAGGTCATTCTGCCCACAGGTGAAGTCTCTACTTTGGCATCAAGCAGGCCTGGGCAAACCTTGTTCATGTCAGGATTCTGGAAAGGAGGATCAGCTCGACAGTACCAACCCACCGCAAAGAAACACATTCCACAAATGCACACACACCACGGAACGTGAATCCGTGGGCCAGCATTCAGGTGCAAAACAAGTGGAAACTGAGTAGAGATGAAAGGGCCAGCCACTGACCTTGCCAAACCTTTCGGATAGGGGAGAAAGCAATTCACTGAGTCAAGCCAAGTGCAGAGACATCACCTTATGCACAAGTTCTATCATACATAAAATAAATCATAATAATTTCAACTCTAGGCCAGGCCTGGTGGCTCACGCCTGTAGTCCCAGCACTTTGGGAGGCCAAGGCATTTGGATCATGAGGTCAGGGATTCAAGACCAGCCTGGCCAAGATGGTGAAACCTTATCTCTACTAAAAATACAAAAATTAGCTGGGTGTGGCAGTGGGCACCTGTAATCCCAGCTACTCGAGAGGCTGAGGCACAGAATTGCACAAACCCGGGAGGCAGAGGTTGCAGTGAGCCGAGATCGTGCCACAGCACTCCAGCCTGGGCAACAGGGTGAGACTCTGTCTCAAAAAAAAAAAAAAAACCTGAACTCTAAGTTGCAAAGAATCAGAAATGAAGCTTACTTTTGTTTTATTGTTACAAAACGATTCTTCTTAAAGAAACTTCATGATGGCATGGCAGTACTTTCTTTCCTAAGTCATGAAAACAGTCAGAGGTAACCTGCCTCAGAGGCCTTGAACTAGCCAGGGAAAAATAGATACAGATGCCAAACATCTGCTGGCCACCAGGACCTTAGGATATAATTGGGGCGTTGAGACTCTTCTCTAATCTCTACACTGAGTAGCAGCCTGGTTACAAGGAGAGGTGGGGCTTTTACCAAGAGGCATTTCTTCCTTTTTTTTTTTTTTTGAGATGTAGTTTTACTTTCGTTGCCCAGGCTGGACTGCAATGGTGCAATCTCGGCTCACCACAACCTCTGCCTCCCAGGTTCAAGCAATTCTCCTCAGCCTCCCAAGTAGCTGGGATTACAGGCATGCACCACTACACCCAGCTAATTTTGTATTTTTGGTAGAGACACGGTTTCTCTGTGTTGGTCAAGTTGATCTCAAACTCCCGACCTCAGGTGATCCGTTCACCTCGGCCTACCAAAGTGCTAAGATTACGGGCGTGAGCCACCTCACCCGGCCAAAGCACTTCTATTATACCACAGCTCTGACTTTTTACATTGTATGTTACTGATCGATAAAACAGTAAGATCTTTAATTCACCATTACTTAAGATCGAAAAAGGATACACGGTTCATTTGTTTGTATTTATTATAAGTGGCAGGGTGGGGGAGAATAATGACAAAAGAAAAGTCCCCTCATTCCCACTGCGGACACTGATGGAAGCATATATCTGCTTAAATAACCAGCAGTCACCGGGTACTATGGCTCACACCTGTAATCCCAGCACTTTGGGAGGCTGAGGCAGGCGAACCATAAGGTCAAGAGTTCGAGACCAGCTTGGCCAATATGGTGAAACCCCATCTCTACTAAAAATATAAAAAATTAGCCAGGTATGGTGGCACATACCTGTAGTCTTAGCTACCCAGGAGGCTGAGGCAGGAGAATCGCTTGAACCCGGGAGGTGGAGGTTGCAGTGAGCCAAGTTCGTACCACTGCACTCCAGCCTGGGTGACAGAGTGAGACTCTGTCTCAAAAAAAATAAAAATAAAAAGTAACCAACAGTCTTAGCTCAGGTTAGGGGCAGCTGCCGTGACAACATACCACAGAATGGGCTGCCGACACCACAGCTGTTCATCCTTCCACAGTCCTGGAGGCTAGGGGTCTGAGATGAAGGTGTGGGCAGGGTGGTTCCTCCTGAGGCCTCTCTCCCGGGCCTACAGACTGCCGCCATCTCCCTGTGTCCTCACATGGCTATTCCTTGTGTGTATCTGTATCCCAGTCTCTCTAAGGACACCAGTCATACTGGATTAGGCCCACCCTAATGACCCTCTTTTAACCTGATTACCTTTTTAAAGACCTTATCTCCAAATCCGGCCACATTCTAGGGTCCTCGGGATTCGGGCTTCAACATTTGAATTTGGGGAACAAAGCACAACACCTAACACTAACCATCAAAGGTCTGACAGGTCAGGTGGAGACGTCAGGTGGAAACAGAACGTTCTTGGGCACACCAACAGGAGCTGGGTCCCCCAGGTGGGGCCGGGGGCTCCTGACTTGGCGAAGGTGGCCTTACTCATCATTCAAGGCTGCCCCTCCCATGTTGCCGAGGGACAGGGGGCTCCGTGGAGGATTGAAGAAAGGCCCAGGGTCAGACTTTCAACACAAGCCTGCAAACAACAACAGACCTATACAAAGAACAGCAGTACAAAATGAGGACATTCGAGACTTTATTAACTTTCTTTGCTTCCTTCAAGAGCTTGCCCTAACTTTGCTTCTGTGTCCCCTTTGTCAGGCTTGACCCTGGAATCCCTAATTAGGTTCACATTCCTCAGGAAGCTCTGTTATCCCACTAAGCGTTAAAGCCCAATTTAGCCTGCTCTAATCCCCATGAGAAAACACCCGCCCGGCAGACGCAATTAAACTTCTCGGCCTGCGGGCTGAGAACGGACAGGAGCGGAAGAGAAAGAGAAGGAAAATTCCTGCAATCGGGTCATTATATTTTTCCTTACAGTTAACAAGCAGCTAGTGAAGATGATGTCTGTGCCATAGTTTTTTTTTAAAAAAAAAAAAAAAAAAAAAAAAAGGCCGAGGCTTTCTCAGTCCTTGGTCTCGGCTCTTCTCGCCTCTGGGGGCCTCAGTTTCCCCTTTCAACCCAGCTCTATGAATCTAATAATATTTAAAGAAAAGAGTTGTGCCCCTATCCCAAATGGACAAATAGGCTTAGCTGAACCTATTGGAACCCTCTTTTTCACACATTTACTTAGGCTATGCAGCTGTTTAACATTGGCTACCCTTGCCCAGTCGAGGCCCATGGCCCACAAGGCAGGACTGGGCCTTCCTTGGCTTCAGGAAAACAAGTTACCACCGGTAAGGAATAAAATAGATTTAAAGCCAAAGCATAGAATTCTGCATCCATTATATCACCATTATTTGTCTCAGATCAGAAATCAAATGTGAACCTATTGTTGGAACGATGTCCAAGGAATTCTGAAAGTGGCTGAAAAGTACACTTTCAGGATCACGTGCATGCTCTGTATACAAGTCCCAGCAAGGAGCGAAGGACAGGACGGCTCGGGGGCCTGCACGCCTTCCTGCAGTGAGTCTGTCTTACAAGACCAGGGCTGGGCAGGGAGGCCTAGCGTCTAAGTGTAACCGAGGCCCACAGCGGCAGGATCAGGGTCTACAGATCCCCGAAGGCCGACGCTTAACCAGAGTCCTACACCTTACCTTTTTAAAAACAGAAAGAGGACATCTGGTGTTTGATAAAATGCTAATGGCTTGCAAAAGAACAAGAAGAAAAATTCATAAATCATAAATCCAACGTAATTGCAGAGTGATTAAAAGGCAGTATTGAGTTCTTTAACAATCTTTTTATTAGAGCATTATAATGCCAAGGATCAAGATTTCACCGCATCAACATTACTGGATCCATTTCCACAAGGAAAGTCCAGGTCTCACCTCAGGCACTCTTCACCAGCTGCATCTCATCAGCCTACAGTTCTCACCAGCCACCTATAATTAATAATAAAGTACTGTCTAGGCACGGTGGCTCACGCCTGTAATCCCAGCACTTTGGGAGGCCGAGACAGGTGGATCATGAGGTCAAGAGATAAAGACCATTCTGGCCAACAAGGGAAACCCCATCTCTACTAAAAATACACAAATCAGCTGGGCATGTGGGTGGATGCCTGTAATCCCAGCTACTCAGGAGGCTGAGGCAGCAGAACTGCTTAAACCCGGAAGGCAGAGGTTGCAGTGCACCACTGCACACCAGCCTGGCAACAGAGCAAGACTCCGTCTCAAATAAATAGATTAATAATAATAATAAAGTACTGATGCTGACATTTGTAAGTAATTTACATTTTAATTAATTAGAAGAAATTGGTGATTACCTCTAAAATAACATCCCTGCACGCTATTGCCTGAATAAGTTTAGCAGGTTGTGTTTTCAAAGACGATGGTACCACATCACACAGGGTCTTCTGCAAAGGAACTCTGCCATTCCCCCATCAAGAGGTAGAGTCTGTCCCTGTTCCTCTTGAATCAGGGCTGGTCCTGTGTTTGCCCAGTGGCCTGCTGTGAGCAGTGAAACATGGCAGAACTCCGAAGCCTGGCCTTAGAGAGTTGCAGTTGCTGCCTTCACATGGAGAATTCCATTCTTAAGCCCAGACCCCATAGTGAAGGGAAGCCTGCGCTGGCGCATGGAGACACCTACAAGGAAGCACAGGCTGCTTGACAGCCCAGTGCCAATCAATGAAAACGGGCATGAGGGCATTTGTGACCTTCTGGCCACCGCTGCCCCTTGTCAGCACCACATGAAGCAAGCACTGCCCAGCCAGCTCACGAATCCATCAAAACGTGTTGGCTTCAGCCACGGAGTGTACAGGAAATTTGTTAGGCAACAACAGGGAATGGAAATAGTGTGCCCTGGTACGCCCAGACCAGTGTGCCGGGCACCAGAAGGCCATCTTTAGTGCTGTGTGTCAGGAAGTGGAAGAAAGGGGCTCAAAATCAGCACTTGAAAAAGCAAATGGCAGCAATGAGGCCACGAGCTGTCACAGGTGAGATTTCAGCCACCGATGGAGAGGACAAGCGGCCAGCAGAGAGAGGCTGCGGCTTCAGCAAAAGGCCAGCAGACGTGACCCAGGGCACCAGCCAGCGGGCAGAGAGGCCAAGAGGTAGCCTCTCGCCCATCTACGCTGACATTCACCAAAAAGCGCATTAGGCTGAACATGGATGGCACGTGGTGTTCTTGAATGCAAGTTTCAGTTTTAAACGAACATATATTTTGAACCATATATACTGTTTCAAGCCCCAGAGTGACTGGACAGAACCGAAAAAGCTCTGTCTTTGCATCCGGAGACTGAAATTAGGGCATGCCCCCTGCTTCTCCCGCTGGCTTTGATGAATTCACGGCGACTGTCCTCTGTGAACTCAATTTCCTCCTTAACTGTGAAATAGGGATAATATACCTCACAGGGTGACTACGAACCTCAAGATCATAGGAAAGTCTTCACAGAGGGACTATATCAAATATACACTATTAGACTGGAGTGGGGGTGAGAAGGGACCCCACGGCCTTTCGCAGACAGCAGCACAGTGACCGAAGGCCATCTCTGCCAGCCATACAGACTCTGCCTCTCTCCTCCCTGATGCTCAAACTCCATGATATTGTTCAGACAAGGCATTTCCTGAGACAACTTTCTGACGATGAGGCTGCAGCACAGAGAATGATTCATGAAATTTTTTTACCAGGGGGCAAAGCAGACACGTCCCTCGCCATGCCCTGTTCACCTGGAGGAAGGCAGGGAGGAATCACGGCCTGAGACCACAGGCCTGAGCAGGACGGTGAAACTCGAGAGTCACATGCTACAGAGGTGGCCCCGGGTATATGCTAATGTGTGTGTGGCCTCATCAATCACCACAGCTGGCTCCAAGAGTGATCTCACAGGCTCCTGGAAGGACAGGTCCGGATGCCACGTCTGAAACCACTCAATCGGCCGTCTAGGCAAATAAGGAACACGTTTTGCTTTTGCTTTGGTTTATTCATGTTTAACATACAAGTGAAAATACCTGATTCTGAAGAAGTTGTATGGGGCCTACTGAATGCAGACCTTAATTATTGGTGCCCGAAACTGCCCCCTTTCCAGTCGTGGGCCAGCAACCCTGAATCCCACTCACGAATGACAGGGAGGCCTCATCTCACCTCCACCCTACGCTGCCTTTCTGTCATGGCTCTGGCCAACCTCGCCCACTGCATCCTCTGTATACAAGTCTATATACAAACCAGTATCTGTTGGAGAAATTGAATGAGCCTTTCTCAGGGCCTGGGCCTATCACTCCTTGGGAAGATGGTGGGGTGGAAAAGGCACCCCAAAGTGGAGGCAGCCCCTCACCCCAGCACTCTGGCCAGCAGCAGGAAGGCTGGGTTTTGACCCCATGTGCCTGGTACATCACCCTTGATGGAGGATACAGCCGCCCTGCCCACTGCACTACAGACTCTACGGCCTGCACCGTAGGCTCCCCGCATCTGCTCTCCCCTTCTCCTCTGTCTGCACCTGCAGCCAACAGGCTTGACTCCCTCACCTAACCCCACCTTCCATCCATGGGCCTCAGCCCAGGCTGCTCCCTCTGCCTGGAAAGCCACCTGCCCACCTCCTACTGTGTAGGCACCCATGCTTCAAGGCCCAGTGGAAAGGGCCCTGCTTCGGGAGACACACAGATAAGATGTGCTTTTATTTCTGCTTCAAGAGAAGAACATAGAAATGTTCTCTGCTCCTGTGCTTCTGTAATACCCTCTTCTTATTTCAAAGGAAAAGGTCCAAGGAGGCAGTAACAAGAAAACAAAGCACAGTTTTCAGAGGCTTTTAAAATGAGTGGTGGGCACCACATCCACCAGGGAGCAGGCAAGCAGATGTTTGTATTTTCAACCATGCTGGCCTCATGTTGAGAAAGGCGGGGTTCTAGTCACGGGACTCCTGAACAGGAGGGGGTCCCACTGCCTGTGAGAGCCGAGGCCCCAGCCTGTTCATCAGGACAGCACTGAGCTCACAGGGAGCAGAGCCTCGGGCAATGACATCAGCCAATGCCACCCTCCAGCTCCTGCTTCTTGGGGGTTCTATGGCATCTGAGATTTCCATCTGAAACCAACAACAGGCTCTTCACACCCAGCCCTGGCTTCCACTGAGCTGTTCCTAATGATGAGGCAGAGGAAGGGGTCACCCCTAGGGAGAGGACCGCAGAAACTCTAATAAAACCACCCTCCAGAGTGAAGTGCGGGGCTCTGACGGTCAGTGTTCAGTGGTCATCCGTAAAGAAAAGGAAGAGCACAGATAAATGAGCTGCTTGCTTCTCCAAACTGTGGGTCAGCCGTCTCTCAACCTCTTATCCATTCATTCACTGCAGAATGGCACATCAAATATCACACTTCAGGGCACTGGAAGATGAGAACTAATTAGTAGTTGTCTTCAGAAATTCAGTTTAAAATGGAAGAAAAGATACAAACATACAAGTTATTCAGGGAAGAAAATGCAATCCCACAAAGTGGAGCACCAGAGAAATTTTCCCTGAAATACATTTTGGCAACAGTGTTGGGTTGCAAATGGCCAACCAGCTAACTCTAATGTCCACATAAACATATTCCATGAAACTCAAACTGGTTCCTGATGATCTGAAGCTAAATTTCCACCCCTGTTCACAAAATCCTGCCAATGACATTCCTCTCTACCCAGCGTCTCAAATTTAAAATTATAAGAATTACCAGGCCGGGATCGGTGGCTCACGCCTGTAACCTCAGCACTTTGGGAGGCAGAGGCAGGTGGATTACCTGAGGGTCAGCAGTTCAAGAGCAGCCTGGCCAACATGGTAAAACCCTGTCTCTACTAAAAATACAAAAATTAGCCAGCCATGGTGGTGAGACTGTAATCCCAGCTACTCGGGAAGCTGAGGCAGAGAAATGCTTGAAGCCAGGAGGCGGAGGTTGCAGTGAGCTGAGATTGCAGTACTGCACTCCAGCCTGGGTAACACAGCAAT
>NW_016107587.1:2324031-2361311 GCF_001604975.1 Cebus imitator | reverse complement strand
AAAAAGAATTACCCACGAGCCCTGTCTCTGACCCACCAGGTGGGTACGTGAGTCCTAACAGGTCTACGTTTAAAACACCCACAAGTCTACTTCCTACTGACCCCATCCGTTGTTCAAGGTTGGGCCACCCCAGCTCTTGCTGAGCAGTGCTAAGCTTTCTAACCAACCTCCTAAGGTCCAATCAACTCCCCTCCAAATGCTTCTTAGAGGTAAAGAAACCTCTGGAAAAACAGAAGGATTTAGATAAAGATTCTGAAAGCAGAATTTCTCTACCACAATACTGCAACCATTCAGCCATTCTATCCACTGCACCTCCCCGAAAGACACAGTTGTGAGTTTATTATTCTAAAGACCCTCGGAACAGGAGGCAGTTTCCAGTGACAAGGGAGGGTTAACAGCCCAGATCCTTGCACACTGCTTTATTAACAACAGAAGCCTGCGGGCTTCGGAAAGTTCCAGGGTAATTTGGAGCTGAGGGTGCACAGTCACGCAGTGCGCAGAAAGGCAGGAATTGAAATATCTAGAAACTCACAAAAATGAATGCCGCCAGCTGCTCCCGGGAGGTGGAGAGAGGGAGCCCTGAGAGCTATTTCTGTGCCTGACAGAAAGTGGGGGTAGGCACTTCCTGAATCCTGCCTAAAATTAACAGCTTTACAGGAGCGGGGAAGAGGAAAGACGTGGTGAAAAGTTTTACTTTACAATTCAAAATCTTGAGGTAGGGACTCAAATGCTTCGTGATGGGTTTTGGCCCTGCTGATGAAAACGTAGCTGAAAAAAGAAGAAATGGGGGCTTTACCAGGAAACCTGCCCTCCAGAAGTAGCCTCACAAAAACAAAGCCAGCGGTTTGATGAGAACGTTCTTCTCCTCAAGGAACACGAAGCCATGTCTCAATGAGAGGAGAGAAGGCGCGTGCACAGCGACACTGGTGCGGTGGCCAGCAGGCACAGGCTTTAACACCACACATGAGCTAAGCGCCTGTCCCGTGTTCTAGGGGCCCGGACTCATGGACACACGTGCTGACAACATGAAGGGGTAGCGTCTGGGCTGGGGGGCGGGGCAGCACAAGGCAGAGCGGGGTGTCTGGAAGTGTGGTGGGCACAGGGCTACAACCCCCGTCCTGAAGACGAGGCCTGCAGAAGTCTCTCCTAGCCTGACAGGGATGGTTATGTCCCAGCAGGGGTGGGCTCCCAGTTCCTCTCCCACCCTGAACTCAGGCTCTGGAAGACAATGGAGGGAATGGGCCATAGAGAGGAGTCGTCAGGAACAAGATCCCACTAGGAACCACACTCAGAGCCAGAGCGTAGTCTCCCAGCCAGAGCCGGGGCCCAGGATGGCCAGAATGCCCCAGAGAAAAGCTTCTGCACAGATGACACTGCTAGATGCCAGGGCAGGTGGCATCCATGTGGAAAATGACCGCCGTAGAAATTTTAAAAAGATGCACTGCATTTGGTGTCTAAACATTCAAAGAGAACAGGCAGCTCTGCAGTTCCCCGACTGCAGCACACCTTCCTCCTCCACCTCGGCCGAGGGAAGGGGAAGGACAGACCACTTGGGAGAGCAGTGGAGGAAACCACACTCATTAAGACAAGTGGATTTCTAACCTGAACAGAGCCAGGGTCAGGGTCAGAGACGAAGAGCTGTGATTCAGAAGGAGCACGCGGTGCCACGGAGCAGGGGAGAGGCCCCGATGCCGCCCAGCCCAGAAGCTCAGAGGTGAAGAGGCCCTGGATTGAGAAGCAGGGAGAACCCCAATGAGCCTGGAGGAGGGGGTGACAGGATAATGGGGGAAAGCATAGATGATAGATTTTGAGCAGTTCAAAAACTGAATGGTGGTCTGAAAAAAGAGGTAGTAAGAAAAACATGTCAGAAAAAGGAAATCACTGAACAGGATGTGAGCTCACACAGGGGAATGCAGTTTGGGGTCTTCTAGAAAGAGGCCATGGGCTCCTGCAGATGGCTGCCAGAGTCAGTGGAAAGAGCATCTGGGGCCAGATGTGTGGAGGAGGGAGGCTTTCCCTGTGACCAGAGCTGATGGGCAGGGGGTGCTGGAGCCCAGCGGGACATTTTCAGGAATGTTTCAAGCTGATTAATGTCAGGCTGGTAGCTTGGAAGCCGCCGGGAGGAGGGGAGGTATATTCACCAGGGAAATCAGCAAAGGCTGCCAATCAAACTGCTACACCCCCAGCAGGGTATAAACCCTCATCCACACACTGCCAGCCAGAACCTGTTTCAAGAGAAGCGTGAGTAAAAGCGATCATGGCCACCGCACAGAGGCTGAATGGCAGAGTCCACACACACGAAGTACAGAAGGCCAGGCCCAGGTGAGGGAGAAGGCGGAGGCCGGGGAGGCATCTGTACCTGCTCATCAGGGGCTTGTGGGAAGTCACATCAGAAGCCCAAGACCACGCAGGCGGGGACACCTGCAGCACCCAGTTCTGCCCCAGGCCCGGACACCACGGCTGCAGCAGTGTGACCCAGGACTACGGAAGTCCTCCGTGGGGTGAGCCAAGGCAGCCTGAGCCTGTACAAATGCAGGAGGCTGGGGGGAGTAGAGAGAAGGGCAGCCAGTCAGGGGATAGGTCACAGAGCTGGTCAGAACCCAGGCAGCATGGAGCAAGAGGCACTTGGATTCCAGTGTCAGAAAATATTAAGCCCATGGCTCTGCCATTAGCCATATGCAACCAGTTTCAGGTGGGTCCACGCTGCGTCTGAGGCACTAATTAAGCCCACTAAATGGAATTGGTTTGCTTAAAAGGGCAGATCACGGCCAGGCACGGTGGCTCACGCCTGTAATCCCAGCACTGGGGGAGGCTGAGGCAGGTGGATCACGAGGTCAGGAGTTCGAGACCAGCCTGGCCAAGATGGTGAAAGCCCGTCTCTACTACAAATACAAAAATTAGCTGGGCGCGGTGGTGAGCGCCTGTACTCCCAGTTACCCGGGAGGCTGAGGCAAGAGAATTGCTTGAACCTGGGAAGTGGAGGTTGCAGTGAGCTGAGATCACGTCACTACACTCCAGCCTGAGTGACAGGGCAAGACTCTGTATCCAAAAAAAAAAAAAAAAAGCAGATCCTATTGTCAGAAGAAAATTTAGAAAATATATCTACTTTCCTGTCATTTGACAGGTAATAAATAAAATGCATAGTGATTTATGCTAGCAGTAGGCAACATTTCATGAAATAAATCTACTAGTCAGTACCACAACTGCAGAAAGAGGGGTTTCCAACAACTGACACTGTAGACATCTACGGTGATTTTTAATAAAATTATGCAAATTAAGGTATTAAAAAGAGAAAGGAGCTCTACTGCAGAAGCCACCAGGCCCTGTGCTTGCAAGCCTGTTGAATTCAGTTCTCAGCAGTCCTCTGGGTAGGGGCTAATTCCTGTTTTATAGAGGAAGAAACTGAAGCCCAAGGTCACATGGCTTAGACAAAGCAGAGTCAGGATGCAGACCCAGGTCTGCTATTCATTCCTCTCTTTTATGAGTCCTCCAAGTTTCGGGAGCTGCTTCTGAGAGCCACACATGCAAATTTCCATTTTGTACTTCTGTTTCCCCAAAGAAGCCAGGCAAGAGAAAATACGTAATTATCTCGTACAGCGTTTCAGGTATGGAATGGAACACACACACACACACACACTCTCTCTCTCTCTCACAAACACACACATCCTTACACACATTCACACTCACACACATTCTCTCACACTCACACATTCACACACTCACATACACATTCTCACACACCCACAAACTCACACTCACACATACTCACACACACGGAGCAGGAAATGTTCACCAGCATGCTCTTGTTTTGTTTTTGTTTACATTTGTTCGATGTGTGCCCATGGACGCCTGGCCTTGCTGCTTTGTCCCCTGCCCCTCAAGCTACATGGGGCTCCCTTCAGGACTGGGCTCCCCACCCTAGTCTATCTGACCCAGTCGGGCAGTGACTCAAACATTCATTACTGTCACCATGTGGCATCTGTTTTGAACTCAAGGGCCTCATCTTCTCTGGGTGTCCCACTCTGTCATCGGAGCCTGACTGCATGAGGTCAGCTGACCCCTTTTCTCCTCCGTGACCCCTGGCAGACACCCGACAACATCCCGTGGGGTGGGGGTAGGGGACGAACCTTAACCAACAGCAGGCTTGCCCAAATTATTTCAAGCAATGGAGGGTCTGCAGGGAGAGATTCTTTCTCAGGTTAGAACTGGTCTACAGACACAGAGGTGGGGTTCAGAAAAAGATCTCCAGGGCACCTCAAAAGCCCTAACTTAATCAAACACACTTGCAGCCACGGTGTGCCCTTGCCAAAAGCCTCCTACCCTCCCAGGCAATCGTGGTGCCATGGAAAGTTACCCTCACTTCACAGATGCCGAGTCAAGGCAGACAGGCCTGGCCTGAGCCACGTGCAGGATGCAGGGGCCCACATTCTCCCTCCGGCTGCACCTTGTGGCCTCCTGCCTGGGAGACAGACACAGATGGCAGCTGCAAAGCTGCTAATTAGGTTACCGGCCTCACAGGTAAACGATGTGGCTAATAGGAGCAGATTCATTCCAGGTATGTGTGGTTTTATCTGTTACAGCGCAATGTGGAATGAAAACTGATGACTCAGAGAAAACACAGGATAGATTTTTAAATTATATTATTTATTTAAAACAAGTGTGTTGTTTCAAAAGATTACAATTCTGTTTTGGCCTCTTTTGGGGGCAGGGCTAGGACTTTCTACACAAATATAGCTTAAACTTACACCATACTAAAAAACAAACTGGCATTGCACAGCAAGAACCACACGCATAACCAGACAGCCAACATGGTCCCATCAGCCTGGTCAAAGGTCATTACCGGCCTGTTTCCTCTGGGGTAAAACGGTGAACCCAGTGACTTCTCAGCCTATGGAATGCCAGCAGGGTCACCATAAAGCCCTGCTGACGCCAAGACAGTGCAAGGAGCAGAGCCCCACAGAGCAAGGCCCCAAGCTGCTGGCTGCTGTCACCCGGCTGACGTGCTTCCTTATTTACAGTGACTTAGTCTTGCTGGCCACCTTCGAGTCCAAGAAAGACCCAGAAGTCCACAATCAATGTCCCTGATTGGGGCTCAGATTATTTCGGGTTTAGAAACCTTAATTCTTTTTTTTTTTTTTTGAGAGGGAGTGTTGCTCTGTCATCCAGGCTGGAATGCAGTGACACAATCTCAGCTCACTGCAACCTCAGCCTCCCAGGTTCACGCAATGCTGCCTCAGCCTCCCGAGTAGCTGGGACTACAGGTGCATGCCACCACACCCAGCTGCATTTTGTATTTTTAGTAGAGATGGGGTTTCACCATATTGGTCAGGCTGGTCTCAAATTCCTGAACTCGGGTGATCCACCCACCTCGGCCTCCCAAAGTGCTGGGATTACAGGCGTAAGCCACCACGCCCAGCCTAGAAACCCTAATTCTTTTGTGCAAAGTGTAACTGTGCTGACAAGAAAAGCCACACATGGCTTGCACACTTAGAGAATGAGCCTAGAGCCCATGCTGTGGCTTTGGCTGACAGGATTCACACAGTGGGGCCACTCCCCAGGCTCTGGGAGTCAGGAATAATAGTTCCCAGTAGAAAAAGAGACACAGGTATAAACATGCCTCTATTAAGATGTTATATGTAAAGTGACTTTCTAATTAAGATAAGTCAAAAAAGATTGGTGAAGACAGCCTACCAGAAAAGGGATCTTACAGGAAAAGGAATAAGTGTCCTCAAAAAGAGCAGAATTTAAGGATGCTTCATGGTTCTTCTGATAGTGACGACTAGCAAAAAAGAAGAAAGACATGGAAGCCACCGATCAGCACCTACCTTCAGCAGGTGAATGGAGGGTAAACTGGCACATCCATACAACAGAGTCTTATTTAATGGAAAAGAAATGAGCTATCAAGCCAAGAAAGGACAGGGAAGAAATTTAAATGCATATTACCAAGTGAAGGAAGCCTATCTGAAAAGGCTACATATGTATGATTCCAAGCCTATGACATTCCGGAAAAGGCAACACTGTGAAGACAGTGAAAAGATCAGCAGCTGCCGGGGGAGAGGGGCAGCAGATTTCCAGGGCAGTGACACTACTCCGCACGATACTGTCACGGTGCATGTAAGCTATGATGCACCTGTCCAAACCCATGAAATGTACAACACCCAGAGTGAGCCCTAATGTAGACTGTGGCCTCATCAATACTGGCTCATCAATTCGAATAAGCATGCTGTTCTGGTGCGGTAATGCTGACAGCAGGAGAGGGTCTATGTCTCTGTGCCTGAATATGTGTGCGTGTGTATGTGTAAGCGCGTGTGTGTGAGCCCTCTGTTCTTTCCCGTCAATTCTGCGGCAAACCTGAAACTGCTCTAAAAATAACGTCTACTAGTTTTAAAAACAAATTTAAAAGCTATCAAACATTAAAACACACACACATACACACACACACACACACACACACACACACGGCAAACATAGGTGGAGACCTGCAATCATCTGGCAGAATTGGACTCCACTTGGTCCTGTGGGGCTGTAGGCAGAAGCTCCCTGCGGACAGCATGCTCCATCTGGGCCCAGCTCTGTGCACAGCCAAAAGCTACACTCAGGAAATGTCTAATGAACTGGCGGGCTTAAAAATTAACTGCCTCCGCCCTTAGAGCAAGAGGTGAGGAGGGAGGAGAAGAGACGCCCATGTAAACATTTACTGAGACAGCAGAGAGAGGCAGAGCCCGTGCTGGCGGCATGAGCTGGGGCAGGGCCACCACAGGCTTGGGCAAGAGGGGCAACTGCTCAGTCCCAGCCCTGTCACCTGAAAGAGGGAGCAGAACAAGCCTCCTCAGAGAGAAGTGTGATGAGTAAACACAGAGCACATCTAAAGCTATCGGCAGGGTCCTGCAGATCCCTCAACAGTGCTGGCTGAGAGGCATTCCTTCCTCACAGGCTGGACATGGAGAGATGTATCTCCCGACACCCCTAAAAATCCCATGCTCGGATGAAGAAGCTGAGTTCAGTGGGAGTAAGCATTCGGCCTGAAGCTTTTGTAGAGGGTACAAATAGGGTCAGGAAAGAGAGAAACCCACAAACAACAAAAGAGCTTTTCTATACAGGGCCAGGATTTTCCTTTCGGTTATGAAAAATGTATTGGTCCTGGCTGGGCTCAGTTGCTCACACCTGTAATCCCAGCACTCTGGGAGACCGAGGCAGGCGGATAACCTGAGGTCAGGAGTTCAAGACCAGCCTGGCCAACATGGTGAAGCCCCGTCTCTACTAAAAATACAAAAAAAAAAAAAAAAATTAGGTGTGGTGTCACATGCCTATAATCCCAGCTATTTGGGAGGCTGAGGCAGGAAAATCAATTGAATGCGAGCGGTGGAAGTTGCAGTGAGCCAAGATCGCACCACTGTATTCCAGCCTGGGTGACTGAGGGAGAATCTGTCTAAAAATAAATAAGTAAATAAATAAATAAATAAAAATGTATTGGTCCTTGTTACTAACAAATTCAGATTATTCGTTCCTAGCGAAATACCATATGAAAAGAGCCCACCGCTTACACCTTTTGGGGACTCAAAGCAGACACCCCAAGCTTAAATGCTGTGGCAGTGAGCTTCACCGGATTCGGTCCCTCCACCAAGAGCCCAGAGAGCACCAACCCTGCTGAAGGCGGGGACCAGTTTGCAGCCTCCAGGCCCTGCCTCCAAGGCCATCGCGCTGGCAGGAAAGACAGCCCCCTGCCCTGAGCAGAGCGCAGCTGGCTGGTGGGACGCTGGAGAGTGGAGGCTCTGGGGCCGTAGACAGGGTAAATTCTGGACAGGGAGATGAGACAGGCCCAGAGAATGCAGCAACCGAGAGCTCAGGGTCAGCAAAGCCGCAGCTCCCACAGCCTCCCTCCTTGTGCACGGGTGAGGAGGTCCAACACAGAAGCACACAGCTATGACAGCCGAGGCTCCTGCAGGGCTGCAAAGAGCTGTGGGAATTGGGGAGAGATACTGCCCCTGCTCAGCATCTCTTGGGAGGGCTGGGAGTCTCAGACAAGATGCCACAAATGAAGGATGGGCAGAGCCTGCAGGGGGAAGAAGAGACCTGAGCCATGAGGGAGTCAGAGAATTCTCAGGCATCCTTCATGAGAGAGAAACAGAGACGCAGCCCAGGAGAAGTGAACCCCAAGCCAAGCGCGAGAGACGCCTGACCCGTGTTTTAGAGAAGCTGGCCCTGGAGCTGGAGTTCCCAAGAGGCACAGTAGGTTCTGTAGGCATATGAGTAAGGTGAGCTAGTCACCCATGCGAACCTCGGCTCCATTTCTGATACGTGAAGATGGGAAAGCACCAAAAAGAACACGTGGAACAGCAAAAATCAGAGTCTGAAATGCAACACCGAGGAATTCTGGGCCTCAGAAGCTATAAGACAATAGGTAAGTTATTTCACCTCCCCGGGTCTCAAGGGTTTTCATCAGACAATGGGGAGAGGGGGCTGGACGGGTCAGTCCCTGGGACCCAGCAGGCCTGTATCCCACTGCACGGCAGCAGTGGCTCTTATGCAGAGAAGAGAAGTGGTCTGAAATGAAGGTTAACTGCCAGATGGAAGTTAATGGTTAGTCAGACCACTGAGCGTCTGTAGATACTCAGCATGAATGTCTAGAGACAGTTTCTGAAGAAGTCATAAACTTTAGGTCCTGTGTTTACCATGGCAGAGGACCAAGTCTTTACCCTAGGCCTGTCTGGTGGAAGTGACAGGGTTCCCGCATCAACTGCAGCCAGGACATGGGGATCCCCGATGGGAGAGGCCAGCAAAGGCCCTCGGGGTAGCAGGCGATGAGAGCAGAGGCGGGTTCCCGCTGACATCCCCGGGACCTCCTGTAGTCTCGGCTTAAAAAGAGCAGCAAGCCTGTCACAAAGTTCTCTCCCTCAAGCAGCAAGCTGGAGAGTGAGGGAAGGCTCCTGGCTTGCCACCTGCCCAGGTGGAGCACCAGGACAGGGGAAGAAGAGGCCGTCTGCAGGAGCCAAGAGGCTGGACAGAGGCTGGGACCTCGCTCCTCTTGCTGCATTCCCCTTCTACAGACTCAAGAAGTGCAGGCAGCACCAGCACTCCTGTACTTTATATCCAAGAATGGTGCGAACTGAGATGTGCCCAGAGACAGGAACGGCGAGCCGGATCTTCGCAGCCAGGCTGTGAAAGTTGACGATGAATGAGCCAAGGCGTCTGAGAGCATGGGAGCCCAGATGGCAGGAGGTTCTGTGTTTTTCCTGGATTAAAGGAGGCACTGCGCATCGGGACGCCCTGCAGGGCGTCTTCTCAACATTACTCCCATGCATGTTTCCCTTGCTAACTCCCGTGTGTGTTCCCTACGGGGTGTCTTAAGTTTGCAAAAACATTATCTGAAGGTCCATTCCACCTCTGGTGATTCAGGATGACACTCGATACCCTACACAAAGTGCAACTCTTAAGGAGCAGACACGTCTGCAAGTAGGCAGAGGCAGAAGGGGCATCTCACCAGAGGCAACGTTTACAGGTTTCAGGGATGGTATTACCAGGCCTCCACCTGCTCCCCCAAGCTCCACAGAACCTGCCCTTCATTTCCTTTAGGGGGACACTACCTGCCACCCTTTCCTCCCCCTTCTCCCCTCACCAACATCTGCTTTCCTAAAACGGCTTCATTTCTCCTACTTCCTTTTTCACTCTTGCCAGTAAGTCAAGTGATAGCCAGGAAAGAAGCAAGTCATGAATCCCACACAGCTCATGCGGCTCAAATGAATAAGCACAACATTCCAGGAAGCAAAATATTTGAAATCCCAAAGTTTCAAGTGACTGTACATAAATTATTTGACTGCCCTAAAACTTATATAATAAGTATTATCATTACCAATAGCTAAGAGAAAGTCATTTTTCTGTTTATTATGGAAAACTATTGGCTGGGCTTGGTGGCTCATGCCTGTAATCCCAGCACTTTGGGAGGCTGAGGTGGACAGATCATCTGAGGTCGGGAGTTTGAGACCAGCCTGACCAACATGGAGAAATCCCGTCTCTATCAAAAATAAAAAATTAGCCAGACGCGGTGGCACATGCCTGTAATGCCAGCTACTCGGGAGGCTGAGGCAAGAGAATCGCTTGAACCCGGGAGGCAGGGGTTGCAGTGAGCCAAGATTGCACCATTGCACTCCAGCCTGGGCAACAAGAACAAAAAGAAAGAAAACTATTATTCATGTTTTTTATGCAGGAAGAAAGTAAGGCTCAGGGCCTATCTAAGTCCACGTAGGCTGCTATAACAAAATACCGGGAAGGTTATAAACAATAGAAATGCATTTCTCATGGTTCTAGAGCTGGGAATTCTAGAATCAAGATCAAGGCACCAGCAGATTCAGTGTCTGGTGTGGGCCCTTTTCAGGGTTCATAGAGAGTGCCTTCTTACCATGTATGCACATGGCAGAAGGGATAAGGGATCTCTCTGGGGTCCCTTTCATAAAGGCACTACAGGTATTGATTGACTTACGACCTATGAAACTTACAACCATTCGACTTTATGACTACAATCGCTAGCCACGACTGCGCTGCGTCTGGCAGCGCAAACATTGCCCAGCTGGGCGTACGACAGTGCGGACCAGCTTCCGGCAGCACTACCATCTCCGCGTGCATATAGCCTACTCAACTTATGACCAAATCGTGTTACGACCGATCTTTCGGAACCAATCGTGGTCGTAAGTCGAGCACTAGCTGTAATCCTGTTTATGGGTATCCACCTCATTACCTGATCACCTCTCCAAGGGCTCCTACTTCCAACTACCATCACCTTGGGGGTCAGGTTTCAACACGGGAATTTGGGGGAGACACAAACATCGAGACCATAGCAAGGGGGAGTAGAAAGGCTTCGGAAGAGCAAAAGCCCCACTGGGATCCAAGCCCAGGTCTCTGCCTCCATACACCCACTGAGCTTCATGGCCTGGCCTGAGAGGACACACTGTCTAAGGGCTCAGGAACAGAGTAACAGCACTCTTTTGGGGTTTCTCAAAATGTTCCAATGATGGCTCTGCCTCCCTGCCTGAGCCCCCAGCTGCTGTCTCAGTCCCCATTTCTGCAGGATGGTTCCTCCACATCTTCAGTGCCACAGAAGGAGCTCCGAGGTCCTGGACCAGAGGAGCCTGTGACCATTTCACTGACAGCAGCAGTTCAACGGCTGTGGCCTTTAGCACCATCACACACCAGCCACATGCTCCAGGGCACGGACAGAGCTCGTGGACACGGGAACAAGTGCTCCCACACAGAGGGGAGCACCGTCGGGGGTTTAACACAGCACACGCTACCACCCAGTCTCAGGTCTGGCGTGAGACCCAACCCTATGTGCTGAACCAAGGCTTCTAACTCTCCTGAGCAATCTGAGCACAGTGTCTAAGGAGCCCATTGGGCGATATATGTAAACAAAGTAATCAAAGACTCAAAACCCGAATGCAATAATGTGGGAGAAGCCACAGCCACATTCAGTTCCTGGAAGATCGAGCCGCTCCCCTGGCTGCGTACCCTGCAGGAGCCGCTGAGGAGCTGTGGCCCTCATATCCCCAACAACGCCGGCATTATTTTTGGAATGAGAAGGTGCTTTGTTATTGCCAGGGACTTTCTCTTCTGAGGTTCAAAGCTGAATTATAAAAAAAAAAAAAAAAAAAAAAAAAAGAACACGGATATATTTCTCCGCACAGTGATCTGATAGGAATGAGTTTATCCATCCCTCAGCAAACTGCCAATTGCTGCCGTTAGAAATTCCATATTCAGTGATACGTAAGGCTTTTGGAATACACTTCAAACCAAAGAATCCAATCCCTTCGGCAGCCAGCGACAGGCCCCATTTAAGACATGGAAGGAACAACAGCAGGCTCATCTCCGCAGCTACGGCTCAAAAGTGGCTGGGCCCACAACACAGTCAAGACAAGCACCCCACCTCCTCCTCCTACCCCGGAGCCCACACAAGGTGCAAGCCATGCGGACAACAGCCACCACACAACAGGGGTGAGGGACACATTCCAGTCCTCCTCGGGGAGGGGGAACCGCTCCAGGTCTGAAATACTCCCCCAGAGGGGCCATCTTCCCTGCTTACCACCGCGTTCAGGAGCACCGCTCCCACACCCCTAAAGGTGCTCAGCACCTCAGGAAAGGAGCCTATCTGTGCACAAAAAAACCTCAAATACACGGTCGGAAATCAGCTACGCCTAGGAGTGTGTGAACAAGAAACGCCTACCTCCTCTGGAAAAGGGGAAGCCTTCTCCAGAGCAGGACAGAAAGCAAGAGCAGAAACGCTCCACACAGCCCCCAGGAAGCCGGAGAAGTGCACCCCGCGTGACATCTGGCAGAGGCAGCCAGCAAGAAGGTGTGGCCAGGTCACAGAGGCTGCTGGTCTGGAGTTTAGGAAGGGGGCAGCAGGGCCCTGTGTCAGCCTCTCTGCTCCTGCACGTGCTCAGCATTCTCCATAATGAAGACTTCACAAAGAAAAGTCTCTTGGGAAAAAAGAAATAGAACTGTACTAGTCTAGTTCTTCAACTTTGCGTGTGTGTGTGTGTGTGTGTGTGCGTGTATGAGCATGTTTTTGTGCGCACACATATGCATGTGCGTGTGTTTCTGTGTATGCATGTGTGCGTATTTATGCATGTGTGTGTTTGTATATCCCTGAGATGGGGAGGGTCAAGGAAACCAGCTCCCCTAGTCCTCACATGAAAAACACTCACATGCAGTGAGCTCATGGTAACGTGAAGTCCACTTCCAGCACAGCGGAGCCCAAGGCAGGGCTGGAAATGATCAAAACACTGACCCATGAGCTCTGTAACAGTAGCAAAATCCCAAGACTCTAAAACTCCTCCTCCCTGGACCTACAGCCATGCGGACAACCTGTCAGAACACCTACAGAGCCCCCATAGGGGGCAAGGCCGAACAGCAGGTGGGGCAAAACACTGCAGCCCCAACTGCAGACCCAAATCACACCTGGGCATTCCGTGGGTACAGCCACCATCCCCAGGAGATCTGAAGGTGCAGGCACCACGTGCTTCTTCCTTGGGGTGTCTGTCACTTCCCACACGGCACTTCCAGGCCACCTCACTTCCCCATTCACTGAAACCATAAACCTAAAAGGACATAGTCAAGCCTCCTTCGGTCATGGAGGCCATCAGGCTATTTAACCTCTCCAGGGACTGACAAACTCAGCATCGGGGAAGCTGGAAAGGATAACATGGGGAGAGAAATGCCAGTTACAGGTGATGGGGGGATGGAGGATGTAAACCACCTTGCCAACTATGTACCTATGCCAACAATCCTGCATGATCAGCACATGTATCCCAGAACCTAAAATTCAATTAAAAAAAAAAAAAAACTCAGCATCACTAAACCTTACTCCAGGGTTCCAGGTTTCCCTGGCACCTGAAAACCCCAATCCATCTATATACAACCATTTTCAAAATGAGGCCGGAAAATTCTCCAGGCCAGGGGAATGCCCTGGACCTCCCAGCTCCTGCCCTCTCTGCCCTGAGAGGCAGTATGACAAGCAGTGAGAAACCTGGGACCGGTGCCACTGAGAAAGAGCTATTGATGTAGCCAGGGGACAAATTATTGAATTCTTATCTGAAATCAAATTCTTAAGAATTATTTTCTATAATTGGAACCATGGATTTCAAAGCCCTTTGATTTATTCTGGAGATGAAAAGTATACACCATATCGAAAAGCAGCTACCAGCCCCGGCTTTCCTCAAGAGTTTTCTTTCCGTGGCCGCAGTCCAAAGCGGCACCCCCCACTGCCCCGCCACCAACACATATCATTGAATGAAGGCCAACTCAGTTATAAAGAGTCCCATGGGAAGTTAACGGAATGCTTACCTTGGCTTCACATTTCTTGTGGCAGGAAAACTTGCAGGCTGGAAAAAAAAAAAGAGAGAGAGAATGTGTGTGGAGCAGTCTCTCTAGCAAGAATTCTTACATTTCCAAACCCTCTCAATCCTTCAGAGTCTCTGGCTCTCTCTGGCACGAGGGAGATTGTTACTTATGACGCACGGCAGTGTGGACAGAAGGCAGTGTGGACAGAAGGCAGTGTGGACAGAAGGCAGTGAGGACCTGGTGTGCAAGAGCCGAGTTACAACTGCTGTCTGTTAGCAATAGCTCGGATGGCTCAGGTGGGGATGTCTCGGGTGGGAATGTCTCGGTGGGAATGTCTCGGGAGCAGGGTCATGAGCAGATTGGTTTTTCAAGGAGTATATGCATCCAGCCAAACTGGATTCCTAAAGAATAGTGAGCTTCAGCAGCAGAAAGCATTCCTGTGTGCCCAGAAATTACAGCTGATCCCTAAAAAAAGAAAAGACACTGGAAAATGCCCCTTAAGAATCAGAATTTAAGGTATCCATGAAAGACAGGATTGGAGCCTTTAAATTTGTGAGAAAGTTGTGCATCTGATTTCAGAACTGCTTCCACTTCCGGCCAACCTGAGAATTGACTGTCAGAATAAATTCATGTCTAAATTCCTACAGGAGAATCCTTCCACAGGGGCCATTGTGTGAATGGATGAGTCCTATGTCCCTTCAGGGGCCCTAACAATGCCACGCAGAGCTGGAACCAATGCGGATTTCACAGGCCCTCTCGCCCAGAGGCTGCAGCTGTGATGAGGAAGCATAAACCTCCCCACCACCACCGGCATGCTGCAGGCGGGCCTTGGAGGAAAGGGAGAAAGAAATGAAGCCACAGCACCGAACAGTCCCAGCACGGTCTCCTGTGCCAGCTCCAAGGAAAGGTCCAGTACATTCCTTCTCTTCCCCCATGTTTGCCAGCCCACAAGGACAACTGTGGGAGGAGGAAAGAGACCTGGATTGGGGTAACAGTGACTGGGGACGCCAATCCAGGCTCTGCCCTTCTAGCTGGGTCTCTTGTTTCCTCCCACAGAGCTATCATGGGTCAAAAGGAATCCTTCAAGTCACCCTGCTTTGAAACTAGAAAGCAATGTCCACAAGCAGAAGTGTGTGGGACCAGAGACCAAGGCCTCAGAAGTCAGGGAGAGGGACCCCACATCCCGGCTCTGTGTGTCAAGGCCCTGTGAATTCAACCAACGTCTCACTCCCCATCCTGCACTCTGTTTTCTATGATCTACCCAAGTCAAAAAGGTTTGTGTAGGGTTGAATGAGGATAAAACAGATAAGGTCACTTGCCCACTTTCTGGCTGTTATTCGAACTCCAGTTACAGTTAGGTTGTTAATCTATGTATGATCTATTTTTTTGAATTGCTGAACTGTCTTTCTATAGCTCTGAGGTTTGTGAGATTATTCACAAAAACATGTATTTATCCTACACCTTCTAATGGGAAAAACACACAAAGGTGATCAATGATTTTCAAATCAAGAGAGACTTGCCATTGGGAAACAAGGGGCTTCCACACAGGATTAAAAGTCCAGACAGACACCATCCCCGGCAGAGGCCAGCAAGAGAGACTGAGATAGGAAAACGGCAGTGGGCAGGCCTTTGGCCTCTGGCTGGGAGAGAGTCAGGGGAAGAATTCTGCCCACACATGTCGCAGCATGTCACAGGACCATGCCTGTGTGCAGCCCCCTCCCACAGTGAATCAGCTGAGCTATGTGACAGTACAACCTGGCAGAAGAGATGGCGTGTGATTTTTGTGGCCATAAGGCATTGTGCTTCTGCCCTGGTCTCCAGAATCACTTATTCTGAGGACAGCCAGACGCCATGTTGTGAGGACACTCAAGCAGCCCTGTGGAGAGGCCCCCGTGGAGAGGAACTGAGGCTTCCCACCAACGACCAGAAGTGTGCCACCTCAGAAGCTGGTCTCCAACCCCAGTCAAGCCTTCAGATGATGTAGCCTCTCCAGAGACCCTGAGCCAGAACTGCCCAGTCACCTATGTCCCAAATTCCTGATCCAGTGACACAGTGAGAGATAACAGATTCTTACTGTTACGTTAAGGCACTAACTTTGGGGGTCATTTGTCATGTAACAGGAATACAACGTGCCAACTAAACACAAAAAAGGGCCCCAGTCAGTGCAAGGGCAGCACTGGTATGATGTATCCATGGTAGGCGGCCTACTCGACCACCAGACAGCTATCGGCATTGCAGGGAAAAATCATTATATTCAATAACCATAGTGAAATCCTATCAACCGCCCATGAGCCAAGACTACAGTCCTGAGAGGCAGAGCCATTGTTTCTGAAATGTAGGCAAGTAACCCTCAGAGTTTTACAAATGTTTGCACTAGGACTTTACACTCAACTGCCAGCAGCATGGGTGATCCTCAGAGTAGCAAGTCCACTGTCAACCTGTCCGTGGTCCAGCTGTGGTCAGCACTGCACCAGGCAGTGTATGATATACTTCCCTGTATGTTACTGCGCTTGCTTCTCATAAGCACCTCTCAGGGAGAAACTGTAAGAGTGACTCAGACAAGCGGGCAGCCATGGTCTGTGAAGGCAGGACTCCAGCCCGTCTGTGCATCAAGTTCAGCGTTTTCAGCCAGTTGTACTCTCCCTGCCTTTCTGACATATTACCAAAAAAATGAATCAGACAGTGCCCAGGCCCAGCTTCCTATCCTGCCGCCCACAGAAGATGGCCCCCTGCCTGCCCTAACCCTGCCCATGCCAACCCCAGCTCCTCATTCATGCCATCCTGCACCCACCTCCTGGGCCCAGCTCAGCTGCCTCTGTGTCTGAATTCTCCACACTCTTCTGTGCCACTGATCCATCAGGATGGGTCATCACGGCGGGTCATCATAGCTTGTCATATCATGGTGATTTCCCTGTGTCCACCTCTCCTGATGGGCTGCAAGCTCATCAAGGGACGGCGTCTCTGTTGTGCATGACCGGGGTCTCACAATAGCAGCACTAACAGGAGTGACAAGCAGCTGACACACTCAACGCCTAAAAGCTTGAACTGCATGGGCATTACCAAATTTCCACCACACCCTAGAAAGAAGCTACCTGTCTTTGCCTGTTGTATCAATGTGAGGCTGGGGTTTATGGATGAGACTGAGGATTCATGTGCTGAGCAAATGTGTGCCAATCCTGACCTGTTCCAGGTCTGCTTTCAGAAGCCCATAGCCAGCAGGCCCACGCGCTGTGGAGACCTCATTACCTGATCGCCACTTAGGGACTCCGGGCTGCGAAGGTGCTGGCCACAAGGGAGACTCCAAAACAGCCAAGGAACTTCTCTCCAAATCCATCTCCAAAGCACACAGGCCCAAAAGACAAAATGTATGTATTCACTTTGACCCTCAGCCACACAGACTTGTGCCCTTTTTGGAATACCACTTGTGTGAGCTGGCAGCTAAAGCAGCCACCTTCTCAGGGAAGGTCATTTTTATTTGAAAGAACTCCTAGCAGACAAAATTTAGTTATTCAGACTCGAGTGCTTGTCATCTTCTCAAAAATTTAATGAGTCTGTAGTCATCAACCAATGTCAAAATTTGAGATTTCAAGTGAAAATCAGAATTTTAGAAGACCTGTACCCAGGCCTGGCGTGGTGGCTCACACCTGTAATACCAACACTTTAGGAGGCTGAGGCAGGCAGATCATTTGAGCTCAGGAGTTTGAGACCAGCCTGGCTAACATGGTGAAATCCCGTCACTATTAAAAATTCAAAAAATTAGCTGGGCATAGTGGTGCATGTCTGCAATCCCAGCGACTCAGGACACTGAGGCACAAGAATTGCCTGAACCCAAGAGGCAGAGATTGCAGTAAGCCAGGATCACACCACCGCACTCCAGCCTGGGTGACAGAGTGAGATTCTGTCTCAAAAAAAAAAAAAAAAAAAAAAAAAAAGACTTGTACCCATCACCAGAGCCTAACAACCCCAGGACATTTCTGTTAAAATCAATGATCATATTAACAAATGTAGGGATTTTCCTGAGACTGTATAACAAGCATGTCAACATTTAGAAGTTCTGTGTCATTGTCAGTGGACCAATAATTTCCAAATGGCCAGTGTGTGGTGTTCCACACTGGGTAAAAGATGCACTCAGAGTGCAAGATAGGCCAATGGATTTTAATAAAACAGAGTAGGAAAAGCTCTACCCATACAGTTTCAGATTCCACAGTGAAACTCAACTTTAAGCAACTGTCACTTGACTTTTAGTGTAGAATCAAAATGTAATATTCACGATGGCCTGAAAAGCCTATTAAAATGCTTCCTTTTCCAAGTAGGTATGTTTATGGGGCTACATTGTCTTCAACACTTCAAACCAAGCATTATGCAGAAAGACGGCATGCAGGAGGAGTCTGCAGGAGGAGTCAGCCTCTTGATTAAGGCTGCATAACAGAATCACAAAAAGAATGCCCCTCCTCTCATTTTGTTGTTTTGACATATGTTCATTTTAACATATAATGGATTTAAACATTCATCAATTTCCCTTTTCTAATGGGGTAAATCGTGATGAATATAAACCACACTGACAGGAGCCCTTTAGGGTCTTCCAGCAGCCCCGCAGTGGGTGCGAGGGCAACCCCGTTCATTCTCCTTGCCTGAGGCGCTCAGAAAGGGGTAAGGACCCAATTTTGACCAACAGAAAGGTAAGTGAACTCTCCCAGGGGCTTCTGGCGAAGGCCTCCCACTCCTATGAATGAAGTAAGAGAAGGAAAATACCTCTGCCTCTGGACCCTGCTCCTCTGAGCACGGAGCTGGACCCACAGGAAGAACCTGGAGAACTCGGGCTGCTGAACCAGGGCCCAGGCGCACCGCCCGGAGCCCGCCAGCCACTGCACCTGCCCCCAGCAGGAGAAGATCCGTGCCCGGCTGGCTGGAAGAGACTCCATCTGTGCACCCCGTGACTGGCTGCCATGGTGCCTCCCACGCAGCTCCACATGCTTTACATGCCTTGTTCCACCCATTCCCACAGGGACCAGAGAAAAAGGCACATTCTTGCTCCGTTGTACGAACAGCAAACTGAAGCACAGAGTGGAAACTGCCTGCCCTGAGTGGCAGAGCAGATTAAGTAGTGACATCAGCTGCCAGCCTGGCTCTACGTGGGCAGAGCTCACGTGCCAGAGCTGGACTGGAACACCCAGTGAGCTGGTGTGCAAAGGCACTCTGCCTGGTGCAAGAACTGGAGCTCCACATGCATGAGGCCACTAAAGCAAACAGCTACCACGAGCTACACAAGGACCAGGATCCGGTGTCCACAGACCGCAGGAGCTGAGAAAAGACGATGCTCACCCCATCCCCTCACCAAGTATCCGTGCCAGTCACGTTCTCTCTGACACCCATTTCCCCTTTTGTATTTAGGAGTAGAACAGGGTGATAGCCAAGATTCCTCTCTGCCATGAAAAAAAAATTTACCTAAGCAATAAAAAGATAAAACTATATATATATATATATATATATATATATATATATATATGTATATATATATGTATATATATATACATATACATATATATATATATTTCTACAAATAAAATATTAGATAGCTATTGAAAAATTATAATCTCAAGCTGTTTCACATGGGAAAGGTCTTATAAAAGGCAAGGCTGACACATAACACAGCACTCTATTGTATGTGATAAACTTTGGGAAAGACAGACGCACGCGGTGGCCTCATCCGTAGGAGAGAACCAACACTGGAGAGAGACAGGGCAATGCAGACCAGAGAGGAGGAGCCAGACAATAAAACTGGGAAAACTGGTTATCCCATGAAAATAATAATAATAGCAGAAATACCATGAATTTTAGATGCATCGATCACAGAACTGAATTCGGAATCGGAAAAGCAGAAATGAATATTAGAATAAAATGTCAGAGAACATCTTTGTGGTCTTGGAGAAGGGCAGGCATTCTAAAACAAGGAGCAAGGACAGGAACTCAATGAAAAGATGGGTAGATCTGAACAAACCAAACACGACAACGTCTGCATGACAAACGGGCCACAAACAGACTTAGACAAGCAACTGACTGGAATGTTTGCAGTGTGCAAAGTGGAAAGATAAGAAACTAACCTGTTCTGAGGACGAAAGTCCTTAGGAGCTGGCAAAAGCTCTGCCCAATATCACAGATAGTATACATCATATAGTGAATTCATAGAAATTTAAAACTTGATTTTTCCATTTTTTAAATTTTATTTATTTATTTAGTTACAGATGAGGTCTCACTCTGTCACCCAGGCTAGAGTGTAGTGGCATGATCATAGCTCACTGCAGCCTCAAATTCCCAGGCTCAAGCAATCCTCCTGCCTCAGCCTCTAGAGTAGCGGGACCACTGGCACATGCCACTGTGCAGGTCAATTTTTAAATTTTTTGCAGAGCTGGGGTTTGCTTTATTGCCCAAGCTGGTCCCTAACTCCAGGCTTCAATCCATTCTCCCGCCTCAGCCTCCCAAAGTGCTGGGATTACAGGCATAAACTACCTTCGCCACGCCCTAAAATAATCTAACTGTAAAATAAGCAATGAGCAAAAGATTTGAAAGGCTACTTTGTTAAGTAAAAAGAAATGCGACAGGCAGCTTTTGTGTATCTTTTTAGATGTTCAACCTCATGCAATCACCAGATGAATGAAAAACACAATAAAAAGGAGACATCACTTTTCATCCAACAACTTGCAAAACTGAAAAGCTGAAAAATCTCAAGTGAGAGAGTCGATAACATTCCATGAAAGCAGGCTCCACCAAGAGCACCTCCCTGTGAGGAGCCTGTCCCTTCTCCAGCCCCGCTTACTCTCCGGCATCTGAGCGGGTGTGTGGCAGGCCCCTTCTGGTGGATTTGCCTGAACACTCCGCTCCACAGCTGACGGTCTGCAAACTGCACATCAGTTCCCCTGTCAGACAAGGTTTCCAGACTCTTGTTTGAGAGTCCTGGCTCCCGCTGCAGCAGTTATAGCCCAGAGCTGTCTGACTTGCAAACACCCGACATTTTTATATGTTGTCTTGGAACTGCTATTCTTGACAACGTCTCCACGAGCCTTGGGAATCCAGGCCACTGTCTTACAGGGTTGTCAGGATCTTTTATACAACACTCTACACATATTGACCAAGTTATCAACAAGCCTGTGAGTCACCCTGTGCTTCTCCTCACATCTACTGTCAAGTTTGCCAGCCTCTCTGTGTCCCAGTAACAGGCTCCACAAGGCAGGAGGGGAGTGACCCACCCACAGCGGGGGACCGCCAGACATGGCCTGCCCAATGCCCACATTCGCTCCTTGGCCCCATGACCCCATTGTTGCCTTGTTAGTCTTAAATAACTACCATGTTCTTCTGGAATCCTAATACTGCACGTGGTTCAAAGCAAGCGCTAAAAAACACACACCTACCAACCTGCCCTCCTAGCTCCAAACCTTCATCTGCAATCACTTAGTGTATTGCTGACTGTGATGGACTCAGAGACAAGACACAACACTTTCATCTTTCTCTCCCAGCAGGTGCTTAATAATGCTGGGTTAATTAAGTGGAATAGCCCATTACCAAATCTTTCTTACAAAACTCCCTCCATCCCATTTTCCCTCTGGTCTCCCTTCTCAGCTTTCTCCTTGCCTCCTTTCTCAACTCTCAACTCCTTTGGGATCTTCCCTGCAGCTGCACCTCTGTGCCATCCTGTCCCATTCATTCCATGCTAGTCTCACTGATTCCACCATTAGATCCAGGAAAACCATCTCTCACAAAGGGAGCATTTCTGCGTGATCTGACACTGGATCCTCCATGCATCTACCTTCTTCCAGGGACCAAGTCCCACAAAACTTACAACTCTTGGGGCTCAATCTACTTGAAACCCAAATGCCAAGACTCACACATACCAGTGCCTTCCTCTCTCCTCTGTGAAATACAGCCAGTTTGGGATATCAGTAGCAACTGAACCATGTTAGGCCGCCCAAGGGAACTCACTGACACGCAGTGAGAACAGGCTGCCTCGGAGTCCTAACTGATGGTACGAGCACACCAGCAAGGTTTTGAGCAGTGTAAGAAAAACCACAACTGGACACTAAGCCCATTGCTCATTGTCATTTCTAGCTTTTCTTCCCCTTACTTCAAGTTCCAAGAGTAGAGATAGCAGGGCCCTTACATGTTAACATAACAGTTTTTAAAACATGAAATGTCTTCTTCCAACTTAGCCACATATGAAATTTGCATTTAAATAGGTTAAAATGTGAAAAATCAGGGGCCTGGAGGTCCAAGAATGAGCCAGGAAAGGAAGGGTAAAAATACTGGCCTGCATCATAGAATATGCCCCTAACTCTTCTCCAGCTATCATCACCATCAGTATCACCACGATCAACATCTTTATCACAACAATTACCACTGCCATTGTTACCATCACCATCGACTACACCATCACTGTCACCATCACCAGTCACATCACTGTCATCACCATCATCACCACCATTGTCACCATTCAACATCGTCACCATCACCATCATCCCTGTCACCATACATGATCATCGCCATCACCACCTTCACCATCATACCGTCATCATCACCAACCCCTTCAACACCATCATCACTGACATAGCATCATTATGCCACCATCATCATCATCCCCATCATCGTTGTTACCATCATCACCATCAATTACACCATCACAATCATGATCATCGCCATCACCACCTTCACCATCATACCGTCATCATCACCAACCCCATCAACACCATCATCACTGACACAGCATCATTACACCACCATCACCATCATCATCCCCATCATCATTGTTACCATCATCGCCATCAATTACACCATCACAATCATGATCATCGCCATCACCACCTTCACCATTATACTGTCATCATCACCAACCCCATCAACACCATCATCACTGACACAGCATCATTACGCCACCATCACCGTCATCCCCGTCGTCGTTGTTACCACCATCACTGTTGGTTACAACATCATCATTGTCAGCGCCACCACTGTCACCCTCATCACCATCACATCAGCGTCGTCATTAGTGACACCACTGAACACTTTCTTGAGCTCCTCAGTGTTCTCTGTGTTTCACGTGTATTTACCCTGCTATTCTTCACGATGACTCTAAGCAGAAAGAGGCAGAGCAGAAACGCCAGCAGGCTGTCTTCACCATCCACCTCACTTCCACCATGCTCTGCTGCTTCCCCAGAAATAAGCCAAAGAAAGGACACCTCTACCAATATGTCACATCACTGTGATGCATGATTACTTACACAATCTATGTAAGGCACATACCTTGTTGTCTCTAAGTAGCATGCACACAAAGGGTTCAAAATGCAAATGTACATGACATATGTTAATTATAAGTAGAGGACACTATGAAATCATCTATTTTGGGAGACGATTTCCCCAGAATCTCCAATGTAGATTTCTGTGTAGTGTTTTGAGAAAGAGAAGATCCTGGAGATTAACCACTCTAACATACAAATTGTTAAAATTGCAGCACCAAGGAGCAGAAATACGGTGCAACTATCCAGGGCCACAGCTTCCCGCAGAGCATTCCATCCCACACTCTGATAGGCTACCATCTACACTCGCAGTGCCTGCCAGGACCCCATCTCAACTCCATGAGCAGCGTCCTCACATCCAGCCTCTACCTCGTCTACACCTGCAGTGACTACCAGGACCCTATCGCAACTCAGTGAGCAGCAGCGTCCCCACATCCTGCCTCTGCCCCGTCTACACTCCCAGTGACTATGCCCCGCTCCAACTCAGTAAGCAGCATCCCCCACCCCGCTAATGCCCCATCCACACATGTGGCAGCATGGAAGGAAATGGGCAAGGTCCGTCCTCCTTCTAATACGCTGACACGAGCAATGGCTAAAAATTTCCTGTGAAGATACACAGACACACACAAATAAAAATCTAGCTCATGTGGGCCAGGAGCGGTGGCTCACGCCTGTAACCTCAGCACTTTGGGAGGCCCAGGCAGGTGGATCACCTGAGGTCAGGAGTTTGCGACCAGCCTGGCCAACATGGTGAAACCCTGTCTCTACTAATAATACAAAAATTAGCCGGGCGTGGTGGCGCACACCTGTAATCCCAGCTGCTCGGAAGGCTGAGGCAGGAGAATCACTTGAACCCGGGAGGTGGAGGTTGTAGTGAGCCAAGACCATACCACTGCACTCCAGCCTGGGCAACAAGAGCAAAACTTTATCTACAAGAAAAAAATATATATAGTTCATGTGTTCTATACCAATTTAGCCTGGTACAGTTACACGGGCTCTTTTTCCTTCGCAATGTCATGGGGCGTGCCAATGCTATGGTCCTACTGGAGCCTGGCCAATGTTGCCTGAAGACAAGAATGCTCAACCTTGCAACAGAAGCTCTGCTGAGCTGTCTTCCTGGATGGTCTCCACAAGCCCCTCTTCAAAAGGCCGCAGCACCCTGCAGGCCCACTCTTGACAAAAGAAACCTACAGGAAACATGTCATTACCAATCTTCACCAGTGAAAGCCACCCACGGGGCAAGCCTCGGATAAGTCTCGTCAGGGAGGGGCAGGGGAAGAGCTCACCCGAGGGGACCTTCACCACCTCCAGCAAACCAGATGTTTGTAAAGATGCAAAGCTATCTACCAGTTAAAACTCACCACACTAAATATTTCTACCCTTTATTCCCTCATTAATTCTTCCACAGGTATTCATTAACATCCACAACGGAAACATTTTGTAAGCCTATAAATATGTCCTGGGTACCTACAGAAACTGGTCTGGACCTGGATACGACTGGGAACACAGAAAACGTTCATGAATCCACACTGCAGAGCAAGAGGAAAGGGAAATCAATAGGAAACCTGGATTCAATCAGATTACCTGAGGCACAGTAAGTAATGTCAGGAAAGTGGAGCGGGAGCCTGAAGGCGAAGGGAGGGACCCACACTCACGTTCTGTATTGAGTCAAGAAAACTGAAGGGACAAGAAGAAAAATGGCAGCAAATGGGTAAGAAGGTGACAGGGAGCTGGGTCACACAGCCTTAGGGAGGCAAGCACCCAAAAAGCACTATAAAAATGAATTGTTGAGAGCATTAACCAATCAATAATCAATCAATCAAGAATCAATCAACCAAGATGGTCACTCACAAACTCCGGTACTTGCACAGGCCTTTGTGGCAGGCTGACTGGCAGTGAGGAGACCCCAAGGCTCTTGTTACGCCCAGCCTGTTTCCCACAGCACCGCTTCCTTAGCCAGGTGCCCCCCAAGAAGGAGGTGAAAGCCCCCAGACCACGCTCTGTTGGACACCCGCTCAGGGATGGGGATAAGGCCCAAGATGCTCCCATTCCAGCCAGGGCAGCCCTTGCTGTGCACCTGCCCCACACTGGCAGCACTCGACGTCCACAGGGTCCCCCGCCCGATGTCACAGGGCGGCCGTGTCCTCACTCTTACCTATTTGCCGTTCTCACTCTCTTCACAGATCCTCACCTCCCCACATCACATCTGCCCAAGAACACTGAGCTGCACTTCAAGATGACTGCTCCTAAAACCCCTGAAGTTTTTATCCTCAGGTATTCAGTTTTACTCTTTCTCATTCTTTCCACATTAACGCTTTTCTTTTCTCAAAAAATCATCATTGGGGCCGGGCACAGTGGCCAACGTCTGTAATCCTAGCACTCTGGGAGGGGAAGTTGGCAGGATCATTTGAGGTTATGAGCTGGAAAACGGCCTGGGCAACATCAAGATCCCATCTCTACAAGAAAGACAATCAATCAATAGTAATAATTGCTAACCCCCTCAACGGGTTCTTATCGTATGGGCATGGTTCATGTGCTCAGGCATGATGTGATCCTCACACAACCCCTTGATGAGTTTCAGTTATTGCCCTCATGAGGCAGACAAGGAAACTGAGGCACAGAGAGGGAGTGGAGCTGAGGTCTGAACTCACATCTATATGGCTCTGGAGTCCACAGGCTTAGCCTTTGAGTCTCTCAAAGATCAATCAATCAACCAATAGAGGTGGCCTTAATCTTCACAAACAGGACACTGAATAAGCTGTGGCAATGAGTAGTATTGATGAAGCACTCAAGAGCTGACAGAGTCCTTTTACATCCCTTGACTCACATGTTCCTCCTAACAGCTTGTGAGCAGGGCCAGCCAGGCTTCACTGTCCACTTCACAGTCCGAAGAGTCAAGCCCAGAGACAGTGAGACCCACTGGGGCCCGGCCTGCTGCTCTGCCCCAGGTGCCAGCTCCCATCCCTAACATAATTACTTACATAATCTATGTAAGAGACGTACCTTGTTGTCTGTACCTTGTTGTCAACCTGCTCCCCATTTAAGATATCCTCCAACACAAGGCATGGGTGCAAAGGAGATCATCTCTGCATTTACATCAGATATTCAAAGGGATCATATTATAGAATATTGCAAAATGAAAGGAAAGAAAGAAGATGGTACCAATCCCTCAAAAACATGTGATGTCTAACTCAGGAAATCCTGTTAGTACTGGTCTACTTCAAATATGTGTTTGGATGGAAACAAGCCCCCACTGGACTCTGTGAGCAGCCCCCGAAGGTGGGACCACTCATCACCGTGAAAACCAGAAGCACCCTCCCGAGAACCCCAGTCCCCCCACACACATGCCTGTGACTGTCCAGGACTTGTCTGTTCCTCACTGGCCCAGCAGCCTGGTGGCAGATGTCCACCTGTGTGTGGGTGCCCAGCACCTAACACAGTAGGCACCTGACCCATGCTAGCCACAGTGAGCCGGCTGGAGGAGCGAGGGTGATGGGGAGCCTGCCCATGCACGCTCACCCTAGGCCAGGGCACACCTGGCTGAGTCCTGCAAAGGCCAGGCTTCGACCCCATCCTCTGGAATAGAGCTCCTCACAGTTCTTAACACTTCAGGCCTGCCAGCATCCCAGGATTGCCAATACCTGCGCAGGCTCAGTGAAGCACAGCACTGCCCCTTCCCTGGTTTCGAGGACATGGAATCAGAAGCTGCCACTTGTCCTTGCCCCCCCCCGCCATGCCCATGCAGACCGTGAGCACCCAGAGAGGAATATTACATCCGTCTAAATAAACCGACAGAAAACAACCCCACAACTTAACATAAAATTCCAGATCACAGTTACTGTAAAACAAATACTTGGATTTATGAGCTTGGCTACACTACTCAGGGAGTTTTATAAATCAAAATCCGCCAGCACAATCAACTAACACAACCCAGACGTCCCTGGCATGCAGAAACCTCAAATCCTGACAACCCAGACCGTGGAGAAATATCTGGGAGGAGGCCAGGCCTTCTTCCCAGCCACAGAGTTAGAAAACAGGAAGGATTTCAGTTAAAATCCATGCGTAAATTCCACGTGGAGGCGACTGGGGAAGGAGTTGTCTTGTGATGCAGGAGCAGAATTTAGAGGCAGCAAAGGGCTGCTTCCCATCTGATAACCACCACCGACCAGAAAGTATTCAGATTAAATTTGGCCTGGGTGCCTCCTCCCGCTTTGGGAGCTTCTGGAAGATTCTGTCTTATTGCCACCTCTCTGGATGGGGCAAGTCCGATGGGAGGGCTGAGCTCAGTGCCCGGGTGGGGGTCAACCCCAGGGTAGGGCTGGGTTTGGCCTTAGGGTGGGGGACTCATCACCTCCAACTGCTCTGGAAAGAACTTTGGAAATAACAGCTGGAGCCATTTTACATGGATTTGCCAGAGAAGAACAGAACAGATCAGTGAGCCAGGTCACAAATTCGTCTGGACTGTCATGCAACTTACATTCCCTGTGCACCTACTGGACTCTAGGCCCTTTGCTGAGACTCAGGATGCCCGAGACACAGCAGTGCACTGCATCCTGGTAGGGGCAGTCGGCCCAGGGGAGCAGACAGATTCGTAAACAAATGATCAGAACACAGCAAGTTCCTTGAGCTCCTCATCATCCTGACAATGTCCGCACCCCCGGCTCCACCCACCTCCCGAGAATTGCCTGTCCCTCCTCTGTGCCCCCAAGAAGCCTGTAAATACCTCTGATACAGCACTCCTCACACAGGATCCTGTTCCCGCTCACTACTCCACCCTACTAGACTCTGAACCCTTTGAAGCCTTGGTCACCATGGGCATCGCAATGCACCAGCCACCGCACCTGCTCAGTAAAAACCTGAGGGTTCACCCTGCAAGACAAAAGAGCATTCCACTTTAGGACAGGGGTGTCCGCCCTGTGTACAGGTACCTGGTGAACAACACAGAACCAGCCCCTTGTGCCTCCTGGGCTCCAGCTGAGGGCGGAGAATCACTGCCCCAGTGAACGTCCAGATGGCTGGCTAGTCATTGGCAGTGGACAGTTCTGGAGGAAGGGCAGATGCTAGGGGATGCAGCGACAGGGCAGGGAGGTGCCTTCCTGAGGACCTGGTGCTCGAGCTGAAACCTGAAGGATGAGGGAAAGGGGCAGAGCAACACGGTCCAGCAAAAGGTCAAAAATGAGCCCTGTGCAGCCAGCCTCTCAAAGCACCTGGGGGAGTCAGGCAGGCACAGCCTCAAAAGGGCCACCACGAGGATGCAGGCACAGGTTCTTCCCACTGGATGGTTTATGGCTTCCCAGAGCCATTCTCTGAGTCAAACAGGAGAGTGGATCTCAAGGACATCCCAGCCTTGGCAGGCAAAGGGTCAGATCTGGGGAAGCTGGGTTAGGAAGGAGGAATGGGAAGTCTGCAGGGCAATGGAGACCGGGGCTCAGCCTCCAGGAAGAAGGACAGTAAAGGTGGAGTGGGAGGCAGGGCAGGCGGCAGAGCCTGGCCAGGGGCTCTCCCATTCTGTGGATCTGGGTCCCAGGTATCAACAGGGATGGGTGCCTGCCCCCAAAAGTGGGAACACTGTATCACCCTGCCTCCTCAGAGACAAGCAGGATCATAGACTTGTTGCTTGCATTAAGTTAGAAAACAAAAGTCTCTGTGCCTCAGCAGCCTTTGAAGGCCAAGGGCTCTTGAAGGTGACATTCCCGGGTGTGTCTCCCTTACACATTTCACATCTGCCCGCCTCTGAGCCGCAAGCCTCTGCACAGGTCGTCAGTCCCACCCATGCCCCCACGCCAGCCTCACGGCCTCCACGTAACTTCCCATTCCCCAGAATCCCTGCTCTGATGATGGGGGCTTATCTCGGCCGCCTCAGCCTGCACCACGACACCTCCCGTCCACAGGGCGCCTTGACCTGAACAGACCACAGCACCTCAGGCTGGGGAGCATCCCCAAATACTCCTGGTCTGAAGCACACACATTGACTCAATGATTCTGAAAAAGCTAATGAAAACAATCACGTCTAAAAGATTCCTGAAACATGGAATCCTGTACGTTTTTTTAAAGGAGTTTCTATTGTTTATTAACATAATTCCTACAGCTATGAGCATAAACATGGTGTCTCCATCAGTTTGGGCTACTATTTAAAAACTACCCTAAACTGGGGGGCTTATAAACAGTTGCCTATTTCCCACAGTCATGGAGGCTGCAAGCCCACGGTCAAGGCATCATAGATGCGGTGTCTGGAGGGGACCCACTTCCCGGTTCGGAGATGGTGCCTCCTTACCGCATCCTCACATAGCCAAAGGAGCAAGGGAGCTTCCTAGGATACCTTTCATAAGGGCCCTAATGCCCCTCATGGGGCTTCACCCACACAACATAATCACCTCTCCAAGGCCCCAGTCCTAATGCCACCATCCCGTGGAAGGTTAGAATGTCAACATAGGGATTTTGGGGAGACACAAACATCCTGACCATACACATGGCACACGTGGGGCAGAAAGAAAGAAGAAGGCAGACAATCCCACAGAAAGAAGAAGGCAGACAATTCTCTAACAGAGGTCCGCATGCTCTCAGTACACACACGCCCAAGAGCACAACCCCCACCATGTCCTAAAGCCAGCAGCACCAGAAACCAGAGGTGGGCCCATCCCTCAAGTCAGAATGTCTCTGCCTCCAACGGTGCCCATGGCTGCTGCTTCCTCCCCTTGCCTCCACCAAATGCCTTGAGTGGGGGTCCCTCCTCGGGGATGGAGCCTGCAAGTGCTCCCTGAAGGGTGGTGGCCATCCTTCCTCCAGAAGGTGGAGGTTTTCCTTCATCCAGGCCGGCTCCTGGTTCTTTCTTCTGACAGCGAGCCTCCTGCCATGAAGTCAGCAGGACATGCAGCCTCCCGAGCCTACCACATCTGGCAGAGCTTCTGCCAGTTCCCTCTGCAAAAGGCAGCTGTGTGCTGGCCACCACCCACCACAAAGAAAGGACCCAGGGCTCCATGGGGACAGTCCCTATTGAAGCCCAGCAGCCCAGAAGGCTCAAGGAAGAAGAGCTTCACCTTATGGGGCTAAGAGCAGAGCAAGGAGTGAGGGAGGAATTCAGACAGACACACACACACACACACACACAAGAACATGCATGCATGCACTGGGTGCACACAGGCTGGAAAGGTGAGCACATCTCACCACACCACCCCCAGGACTCACAGCCAGCACGCTCTGGGCAACTCTCTGGGGAGAAGCTGAACCAGCGCCCTCTGGAAGGGGGCACATCTAGGGTGCAGTGCAGCACTGCCTGCCAGCACAAAGCAGCCTTCTGCTGAGGAGGCGGTGGTCCTCCTCTGCCTCTCTGGCCTGGCAGACCAGGCCCTTTCATGGACGCCCCTCCCTGACTCCCAGCTCTGCACCACTGGGTCTGCATCTCCATGCCTATTTTAGGGTTGAGAAAATGGGCTTCGTAAAGCTTTCCAGGGTGTAAGCAGCACAGCCAGAACTTGAACCCACCCACATTCTGATCTCTTTCCACTGCTCTAGACAAGACATCCCATCTTAGCTGAGGAGCCCAGAGCCACAGGCAGGGACACAAGGGGAGCAGGTGCCTGTGTGCCCATAACGCCTGCACCCTGGGTGCCCCTGGACAGGAGCCAGCCAAAACAGGCAATGGCAGCAGCAATGTGTCCCTGCGGTGGAAAGTGAGCAGCAGGGTAGGAGGAGGTGAGGAAGAAGGCGGGATGAGGCAGCCATGAGAAGAGGGATGAAGTCACCTAGCTGTATAGCTGTCCATGAGTGAGTTTCTTCAAGGGAAAAAAATAATGTGGCTCAAAAAAGTTACCACCACTGGCCACGAATCTATTTCACCGATGAGAAACACCAGTGATACACTGGGTTTCTTGGAGTAGAGGAGCGTTAGCCCAACAGGACGAGAGAGAACGCTGCACAAGGACCGCGCTGGCAGCCCCACTGCTTGTCCATGTTGAGTGTGTGTGGGGTCTTCCAGGCCAAGGTGGCCTTCAACTCCCAGGGGTGATGCTCTAGGTGTCACACTGCCTCACACCAAAGCAGAACTCCAGAGAGTTCCAAGAGGAGGTGAGAAAGCATCTTTACCAACAGACACATCGATAGATGGGGTGCGGGGCCATCACACTGGGCCTTGTTCCCATGAGTGCCTGGATGTTGCCAGAAGCTGTGAAATTTAAACCGTTATCTGGAGCTAGCAGGGCTTACTGCATCTCCCTTAACGACCAGATGACACACAGCAAGATAAGCCTGTTGAACATCTTGTCCAGAGAGAACACTGTTTGTTCCCTCTCTTTTCTTTAAGAACAAAAGCAACTCCTGTGCGTATGCGCGTTCTGTCTCTATGTCCCTGAAGATAAGATAACGGACGTCATAGAGTGCTGACCTCTATAAAGTGGCCTGAACAGGAGGGATCCTTTCACACGAGTCCTCACAACATGGAATGTCGGTGTGCTTGAGCAAATGCATTGACTCAGACACACACATGCAAACACAAGTGTGCACACCCGCATGTCCTCACACGCATGAACTCAGTCATGCATGCATGCACTGCATACACAGCCATGAGTACATGCACACACACACACTCAAGCACATATGCACCACTCTGCCGGGCCTCCTCAACCCTCCTGAATATTCCACACATCACATATTTAAACTGCCACAAAACAGAGTTCATGTGGAGCCGGGGGATCGATCTGGGGTCCCGCCCTTGCCCTTTTGAGTCTGTGCAACTGCAGGACAGAGGAAGAGACACAAGTCCCAACCCAGAGAAGGCACCAAGACGATACTCTTACAGAGCAAGAAAGAAGACAGGCTCCCTGCCATCCAAGACGGGCGTGCGCGTTTCATGGCGGGAGGCTGTGCTTTCTCCAAGCTCTTCTGTTTCATTGCTTCTGTTTACTTTGAAAATAATAAATACTACTTACATGGCAGGAACAGAATGCTGACACACTAAAAAGGATGTCTGAGATAGCTCCTCGGTAAACTCAGTTCTCGTTTATACAAAGAAGGAAAAATGACTAAGCGGTATAACCAATGCAGCGCAGTCCAGGTCACCGTGCTTAAGTCATGCGAAAGGCCTCTGAGTGTACGGAGCTCCCCCGGTGGATTACAGCTCAAGGATGTGTGGTGCAGAGGCTAAGCAAACACACATGCGGCATCTACCACGTGGAGCCACCCACAGTGGGTTCCCTGGGGAGCAATCCTAACACCAGCAAGAAAACTAAGTGCCACACGCTGGCTGTGTGCTTGACGCCTGTCTTCTGCCCTTGCAACAGCCCTTACCCTAAGTCCTAGACCCTGAGCGAGAAGACTTTGCCCCTGTCAGTGGCAAGGCCAGGACCCAGCTCTCTCTGACCTCCATCTTTGCTCCTAAATCAGACCTGTCCCCACACAGCACCTGACAGGCAGAAGTCAGGTCAAGGGGAACTCTGGGCTGTGCAACTTTGCCTGAGATGTCATCACAGGGTGAGAAAGCTGAGAACAAGCCCACGGTGTCCCTGCTGGTGCCACGCTGCTCAAGACAGCTCTCCCCACACCCCCCGACAGCTCTGCTGGCACAGGACCAGGGCTCTGGGATCGACAGGGGGCCTGACAGCTCTGATTCCCAGGCTCTCTGAGCTGCCAGTTTCATCGTTCCAATTCAACCACAACTTTCCTTTTCCTTCTTTTCACACTTGAGAGTCGTAGTTAGAGACCAAAATTTTAAAATATGAGCATTTCTGCAAGGGCGACATTAAAAGTCAGAGAGACTCCTTGGGCTTCTATTTTTGCCGTGTTCCTGGAAAGGCACAAGGCCCCTACTGGACCCTGTAGGGTGGGACATGGAGGGGTTGCTGTATTTGCCCATAGACATTTTGGAACAAGCCTGATGGAGGACACCAGTCAGAGAGCATCGGTGTTATTTCTCATTACCTTACACTGCAGGCCGCAAACAGAAGGGCCAACACACTTGGCTGGCATGGCTCTCTTGAACTGAACAAGCTGTGCAGGGGAATGGTCAGTGACAGGCCATGGCATTCACAGATGACCATAATATCACCCACTGCAGTGCCGTTTACAAATAGGGGCTTAAAATACAGTGGCTCATGCCTGTGATCCCAGTACTTTGCGAAGCCAAGGCAAGAAGATCACTTGAGGCCAGGAGTTTAAGACTAGCCTGGGCAACATAACGAGACTCTCTGTCTTGAAAAAAATAAGAAAATTCGCCGGCATGTGGCACATGCCTATAATGCAGCTACTGGGGAGGCTGAGGTGGGAGGATGGATTGGGCCCAGGAGGTCAAGGCTGCAGTGAGCCCTGATCATGCCACTGCACTCCCACCTGGATGACAGTGCAAGACCCTGTCTCAAAAAAAAAAAAAAAACGCCCTGAATCACAGGGTGTCACATCAGTTTGCTCTGAGTACACTGTAGCGTCTGTTCTCTGCCTTGGATGCAGATCTAGATGAATTACACAGACAGCTGCCTGGTCTCTGGCTTCTCCTTAGAGACCAGGTAGCCAGTACCCACCACGCATCCAACACATTCTTCAGCACTGACTTCTCCAAGGGGCCGAGTCGGAGGAGGGGCACCCCAGCCTTCTCAACCAGGCTCAGGCCTCTGAACTATAAAAGAATGCCTAGAGCCCCTTAGAGGCCCCGGGTCACATCTGCAACCCATTAGGTTTGATGCGTGCATCTTTCCATCATAGGCACCCTACTCTAAAGCAGCCATGAGGGACCACTTGCAGGGTCTGCAGGGAGGAAGGCACTGAGGGGGAGGTCCCAACAGCACAGAAGCCCACAGTCTGAGATTCTGCACATTCTCTAAAGGAAATCCCTAACCCCACAGATGAAAATGACGCCAAAGAGAAACCCCAGCACTCTCCAAGGGTCTAGTCAAGAATTAATTAGCAAACAGCACAGTTAGGTTATGAGGAAGTCAACTGGCTTTCCTGGTTCAAAGATGTTCTGTGTGGTGTACCCCACTGGTCCGCTCAGCAGCCCTACCCCCAACCATTCCCGCATTCATTAAAATCACACGTCTCATACTAGATTTATTAATGTGCAGTCACAAAAGAATTAGCAAGTTCCATTCATTACTTGATGTCTAAACATCAAGCAGCCAAGCTGGTGGCTTAGCTTAGTGACAGAATCTGAAAGGAGGCCATACCAAAATGAACCCTAATTCTAAAGACTGAAAAATTTCATTTGCAAACTTGAGTAAGAGATCTGAAAGTCAAATTAAATAAACTGAGTTACTGACACTTCAGAGCAGACCAGAGAATAAATGATTAATTTACACATTGCTGCCTCCTCTCCCATTGAGGAAATCTGCTCTTTCTGTAAAAATGTCCTCATGAGCATGTATCTGTGTAAATACGGTTGGCCCCTGCTAAGTAAGGCAGGGTAAGGGGACACATAAGTTAACAAGGGGAATTTCATGATTTAACTTTCGGAAACGCCCCCAAAAAAGTTTTCTTTTTGTTTTTTTGTTTGTTTTGCTTTGGATTAATCAGCGAGAGAATCATAAACACGGACTTACCTCGGCATGAAATGCCTTGACCATCAATAATCTGTTTGCAAACTCCGCACACTTTGGATTTTTTTTTGAAGACCTTGTTCTTAAAAGTGTGCAGACTCGAGGATAATTCTTCTGGCTGAAAAAGTAAAGGAAGAAACTGTCAACATTTCCTCTCATAGTTTGTTTCTTTTTTCTTTTCCTTTTTGGGAGATAATAAATCTAGTGGAATTTGTAAAGAGCAAAAACAGGAACTTTAGCAAGCAAACAGAGAAAAAGAAGCCATCCTGGTGATCTAAACTTCCTAAGACGAGCCACAGATACCCTGTCAGCATTCCCAATTCCAGAGTCCTAGATGGACACTCACTCCCACCCAACTCATCAATCCCCACATTACATCAACCAACATCATGATGTGAAAATGCACTCCCTTCCAGACTTGAGCCACAGAGCCACAAATTCTGTGACAAAGTAATCCACATACCCTTCTACACTCTCAATCCTTTTTATTCTGGAAGAATTAATTAGCAAACAGCACAGTTATGTTATGAGGAAGTCAACTGGCTTTCCTGGTTGAAAGATGTTCCAGAATCACCACTAAGCCCTTGAGCCTCTCTAAGCTCTTCTGCAGAAGAGACAGTGCAGCCTGTGATACATGTGTGGTTCTTCCTCAAACACAATTACAAGCATTAGCACTTGGAAAAATGAAACGCTCAGCCACCTATTCATGTTTGCAGAGCCAAAGCTCACAGTTATATGATAATCTTATAAGAATTCAATTTGCTTTGAGAGTCAAGCACCAATCATACCTATTTGATGATATGTGACCATGTATTCTATCAGTACCTAATATCCATGTGGATTCATTGAAGCCATTACTCACCCACTGGAATAATTAAATTTATTTGAAAAGATGAAATAGTATCTAGAATGTGGAATAAATGGTACAACTACTTTAGAAAATGGTTTGACACTGTCTTATAAACTTAAGCATACACCTATCCTCTGACTCAGCAATTCCATTCTTATTTACACTAAAAAGAAATAAAATTCTATGTCCATAAGAGCAAGAACGGTCCTAACAGCTCTATATTACCCAAGTGTCCATCATAAGGAGAACAGATAAAAATAACTATGGTATATCCATACAATGGAATACTATTCAGGAATATACAAGCACGAACCACATATGACAACATGCATGAACATCTAAAAACATTATTTTAGCTGAGAGACGCCAGGAGTACACAGTGAGTGACCCTACTTACAGACTGTACACAAGCAGGCAGTCTACCTTCAGAGAAGTAATAATGGTTACCTCGAGGGGTGTGTGTAGTGCCTACAAAGGGCATGAAGAGGGTTTCTGGGTGAAGAAAGTGTTTGACTTCCCACTCTGGGTGATGGTGACACACAGCGATACCCACATTTAAAGTCATTAAGCTGCATGCCTAAGATTCTCACATTTTACTGTCTAAAGACCTATAAGAAAGTTGAATATATATATATATATATATATATATATATATATATAAACAATCCCCGCTGGGTGCAGTGGCTCATGTCTGTAATCCCAGCACTTTGGGAGGCTGAGGCAGGTAAATCACAAGGTCAGGAGTTCAAGACCAGCCTGGCCAATATGGTGAAACCCTGTCTCTTCTAAAAATACAAAAATTAGCTGGGTGTAGTGGCGCATGCCTGTAGTCCCAGCTGCTTTGAAAGCTGAGGCAAGAGAATCGCTTTAACTCAGGACGCGGAGGTTGCTGTAAGCCGGTATTGTGCCACTGCACTCCAGCCTGGGTGACAGAGCAAGACGCCATCTCAAAAAAAAAGGCACAATCCTGGAAAGATGTTAGTAATATAGTGTTAAAGATATGGTAAGACAATGTTAAACTATGTGATAGTATTTGTATTTTTAAAAAAAACCTATAGGGCTGGGCATGGTGGCTCACACCTGTAATCCCAGTTCTTTGGGAGGCCAAGGCACATGGATCACCTGAGGTCAAGGGTTCAAGATCAGCCTGACCAGTATGGTGAAACCCTGTCTCTACTAAAAATATAAAAATTAACTAGGCATGGTGGCATGCACCTGTAGCCCCAGCTACTATATATGAACTTCCACTTCTGATTTGATGTAGTACCAGGAACTGGATTTATCCTCACCTGAAGTAACCAAAAAAATGTGCAAAGTATATGAAAACAAGGCACTACACAGGAAATGGAGAATGGTGATACCTCAGAGACAAGAAAGAATGAGGCAAACTCCACAACTGCCCCTAGATTGCTGCCCTGAGTAAGCTTCCAGGCTGCAGCTAAGGAAGAGGGACCCCAGGCTGAACCCAGAGTACCGCCTGGGCTTAGGAGAAGGTGCTCAGAGTCCAGGGAGAAGAAGGCAACAACGGTTTGCTAGACAGAGTACCACAGAACAGAGAGCTGCAAAGAGCTCTGACGACCTGCCTTCCTGCAGAAGGTCCCTTCAAGCCTTCAGCTGAGTACTGATGAGCCCATGCATGGCCGTGTGTGTGTGTGTGTGTGTGTGTGTGTGTGTGTGTATACAAAAAATATCTTCAGCTGAGTACCGATGAGCCCGTGCACGGCTGTGTGTGTGTGTGTGTGTGTGTGTGTGTGTGAATACAAAAATATCTTCAGCTGAGTACTGATGAGCCCATGCACG
>NW_016107587.1:2311762-2323406 GCF_001604975.1 Cebus imitator | reverse complement strand
TCACCATGTTGATCAGGCTGGTCTTGAACTCCCAACCTCAGGTGATCCGCCCACCTTGGCCTCCAAAGTGCTTGGATTACAGGCGTGAGCCACCACACCCAGCTATCTAGTCTAAAATTATCAGTCACTCAGAGACAGAAAAACACAGCCTATAATGAGAAAAAATAATCAATCAACTGAAACTGCCCTAGAACTGACAGAGATGTTAGAATTAGCAGGCAATGATGTTAAAAGGGTTAACTATGCTACATGCTACAAAGTAGAGACCTGAAAGACATAAAAAGATCGAAATCAAACATCCATAGAAGGAAATGTAAAAATATGAGATGCAAGATACACTGGATGAGATTATTGGCAGATTAGATCCTTCAGAAGAACAGGTGAATGAACTTGAAGACATCACAGTACAAACCTCCCAATATAAATTACAGAGTGATGAGGCAACCTAAATAAATAACTAAATGAGTATCAGTAAGGTGTGGGAGACCCTTAAACAACATAACATACATGTAATGGAGACTTTGAAGGAGAAGGGAGGGAAAGGGCAATATTTGAAAAATAAATAATGGCTGAAACTTTTCAAACCAGGAAGAAAATTATAAACTCATAAATCCAAGAAACTCAAGAAATTTCTTGGTTAGGCACGGTCGCTCACGCCTGTAATCCAAGCATTTTGGGAGGCCAAGGTGGGTGGATCACCCGAGGTCAGTAGTTCGCAGCTTGGCCAACACGGCAAAACCCCGTCTCTACCAAAAATACAAAAAATAAGCTGGGCAGGGGTGACAGCCCCTGTAATCCTAGCTACTTGAGAGGCTAAGGCAGCAGAATCGCTTGAATCCAGGAGGTGGAGGTTGCAGTGAGCCGAGATCACGCCATTGCACTCCAGCCTAAGCAACAAGAGCAAAACTCCATCTCAAAAAAAAAAGATATGTATTTCTAGCACAAGAAATGTGACAGGAATACTCCGAGGCACAAATAATCGAATTGCTTAAACCCAGTAATAAGAGAAAAATCTTAAAAACAACCACAGGACCAAAAGACACATTACACACAAAGGACCAACCATTTGGATACAGGTTTCTCGTCAATTTAAAAAACGTAAGTGAGAAGACAGCAATGTAATAGAAAATACCAAAAGTTAGACACAAAGAAGGGAACAGACACCAGGGCCTGCTGGAGGGTGGAGGATGGGGGGAGGGTGAAAACTGAAAAACTACCTGTCGAGTACTATGCTTATTACCTGGGGGAGGAAATAATCTGTACACCAAACCCCCACGACACACAATTTACCTATATAATAAACGCACACATGTACCCCTGAACCTAAAAGTTAAAAAAAAACAAAATAAAATAAAACAAAATGCTGAAAGAAATCCTGTCAATCTAGAATTCTGTACCCAACAAAAATAGGGCTTAAAAATAAAAGCAAAAACCTCTTAAAATATGCAAAAAATATATACAAATGAAGCCAAAAAATTCATCACCAGCTGACACATATGACATTAAAGACAGTGGCTGGGCAAAAAGGACACAGCAGATGGAAATACGGCTTTACACCAACAAATGAAGAGCACCAGAAATGCTAACTCCATCGGTAAATTTATGAGTTTTTCTTATTATTTAAAGCTCACCAAAAGATAACTGTTTAAACAATAGTGTAATGTGACACATGTAAAAGTCAATGTTCTAATAAAACAGCACAAAGTTCAGGAAAGGAGAAAAGGAAACATACTATTGACAACAGCGACTGCTACCATCACACTGCCTGCGGCAGGGAGGCACGGCTGGGGCTGCCCTCGCCATGGAGCCAGTGGGAGTTCTGCCCCTTCTAAGTTGGGGTGGGAACTCCCTGGGTGCCACTGCAGCTGCCCAAATTGTAGCTGTGGATCCAAGCCTCCCTGTGCGCTTGGCTGGGGCCAGGAGGAGGCAGGATCTGCCCTACAAGGTACAGCCACAGCTGCCATCCACAGCTGCAGACCCGGGCCTTTCACTCCACCAAGCAGGCAGGAGCTGCGGACAAGCAGGAGCTCCCTGAGTGCAGGCAGCTGCAGCCACCCTTCCAGGCATAGGACCCAGGCATCTCTGCAGCCTGCACCCTCAGGGGCATGGGAAGGTCCCCCAATCTCTGCTGGCTCAAGGGTGTCTGTTCCCACTGCCTGGCCTGTCTCCTCTCCCAGCCTCCCGCTTCTGATCTCAGAGCAGGGTTAGGGATGAGTTCTGGGGCCTTGAATGGCAGTGGGAGGCAAAGTCCTGGGCAGAAGAGGCTGGGTTCTCAGTAAGGTCCCACCTTTAGGCCTGGGAGGGCCTGTGGGCTGGGAGCGAACTGCCAGTCCCACAGACTGGAGTGGGTACTCATGGTGCCACTTCCAGCTCACCCATGACCTCCCATGGACCAATGAGCAGGCACCTCCTCCCCACTGAAGGCTTTTCTAGGTTCAAGAGAGAGAACTGAGAGAATGGAGAGACCACAAGAGGGCAAGACCAGCTGCAGAGAGAACTACCCTCTCCAGGGCCTCCTCTCTGCTGAGCGCAGCAGAGGTCAGGATGACCTGCCTACAGAGACGAGCTGCCCACTGTGGTCTCCTCTGGGTGTTTAACACTTAATAAAGCTCATCTTCATGTTCTTCATTCTTCGCCTGTCTGCGTACCTCATTCTTCCTGGACACAGGACAAGAACTCAGGCAAAGACGCCACTGGCCACAGAGGTTTCCAGTCAGAAAACGAACACCCCAAGGAGCCTTATAACATTATTATAAGGCTCTCATAGCATTCATGAAGTAGATATAATATCACTTGAAAGTAGCCTGTGATGTTGCAGAGGTATAGTAAAAACCCGAGAGCAACCACTAAAATCACAAAGTATAGGTAATAAGCAAGTGAGAGATAAAATGAAATAATAAAAATTATTCAATTCATCTAAATGGCAAAAGGAAATAAAAGCAGAACGAAAAATAGGTATGAGAAATAGAAAACAAGCAGCAGGATGACAGATTCAAACCTCACCATATTAATAATCATATTTACATAAATAGTCTAAATAGCTCAATTAAAAGTCAACAAGAATTGTCATATTATATATATTTTTTAAAAAGACAAGGGGTAGAAGAAAAGATACCATGCTGATCTTAATCAAAGGAAAGCTGGAGTGGCTATATTAGACAAAGTAGGCTACAGATCAAAGAACGTTACCAAGGATATAGAAAGTCCTCTCATAATAATAAAAGGATTGATTCCTCAAGAACACATAACAGTCCTAAACATTTAATCACTGATATGGTTTGACTGTGTCCCCACCCAAATCTCATCTTGAATTCCCATGTGGTGTGGGAGGGATCCAGTGAGAGGTAACTGAATCATGGGGGCATGTCTTTCCCGTGCTGTTCTTGTGATTACTCATTAATTCTCATGAGATCTGATGATTTATAAGGGGCAGTTCCCCTGCACAAGCTCTCTCTCTTTGCCTGCTGCCGTGTAAGATGTGCCTTTCACCTTCTACAATGATTGTGAGGCCTCCCCCAGCACATGGAACTGTGAGATTAAACCCTTTCTCCTGTATAAATTGTCCAGTCTCAGATATGTCTTCATCAGCAGCATGAAAATGGACTAATACAATCGCCCAATAAAAAACTTCATGGCCAGGCCTGGTGGCTCATGCCTGTAATCCCAGAACTTTGGGAGGCCAAGGCAGGTGGATCACCTGAGGTCAGAAGTTCAAGACCAGCCTGGCCAACATGGTGAAACCCTGCCTCTACTAAAAATGCAAAAATATTAGCCAGGCATGGTGGCAGGCACTTGTAACCCCAGCTACTCAGGAGGCTGAGGTGGAAGAACTGCTTGAACCTGCGAGGCAGAGGTTGCAGTTAGCCAAGATCGCGCCACCGCCCTCCAGCCTGGGCGTCAGAGTAAGACCCCGTCTCAAAACAAAAAAAAGGACACTTCAAAATACATGAAACAAAAACTGATAGAACTGCAAAGAGAAACAGACCAATGTATAAACACAGTCAGAAATTCACTACGCCTTGTTATGAACAAAATTGTTTCCCCTTAAAAGTTCCTATGTTAAAGCCCTAACCCTCAGAATGACTTTATTTGGAGATAGGGCCTTTAAATAGGTAATTAAGGTTAAATGAGGTCATCAGGGTAAGCCCTAATCCAACATGACCGGTGTTGTTATAAGAAAAGGAAAAGACAGCAGGGATGCATGCCACAGAGGAAAGGCCATCTGAGAGATTAGGCAGCCACCTACAAGCCAGGGAAAGAGGCCTCAGAAGAAACCAACCCTGCCAACATCTTGATCTTGGACTTCCAGCCTTCTGAACTGTGAAACAATAAATTTCTGTTCTGTAGGCCACACTGTCCAAGGTATTTTCTTATGGCACCCTTATAAAACTAATACAACCTCATTAATAAGCAATGAAAAACACAGTCAGAATATAAGCAAAAATACAGAAGATCTGAACATTATCAAATAGCTCACCTAAATAGCATGTATAGAACACCTGACCCAACAGCAAGAGAAAGCACATTCTTTCCAAATCCCTATGGAAGGTTTACCAAAGTAGACCGTATTCTGGGAGAAACAAGTCTAAATAAACAACACATTCTAGTCAAACTAAAAATGATCTCTGCCCACAATAGGATTAAATTAGAAAACAGAAACAGAAATATCTCTGGAAAATCCTCAAATATTTGGAAATTAAATGACATACTTCTAAGTAACTCATGGGATGATACACCAAGACAAGCTGGGCTTGATTAATCTAGGAAGGCAAAGTTCATTTATTATAACACTCAAAAACCAATCAATAAACTTAAGAAAAACACTGCATGGCCTTCTCCATTGACGCCGAAAAACCACTGACAAAATCCAACTTTCATTTCCTTATACAAACTCTCAGTCAGGTAAGAATAGAATGGAATTCTCTCAACTTGGTAAAATGTATCTAGGTGAAACTGACAGCAACCATCATGCTTACTGATGAAAGACTAAATGCATTCTCTCTAAGTTCTGGAACAAGGCAAAGATGTCTGCAATCAACACCTCTACTTAATATTGTGCTAGAGATTCTAGCCAGGGCAATCAGGCAAGAAAAGGAAATAAAAAGCATCCAGTTTGGAAAGGACAATGTAAACTTGCCTTTTGTCACTGATGACTGTCTATGCAGAAAAAAATCTGATGAAATCTACAGAAAGCTTCTAGAACTGACAAGTGAATTTAGCAAAGCTGAAAGATACAAGATTAATATACAAACTCAGTGTATTTCTATATACCAGCAATGAATGTTCAGAAATTGGAATAAAAAATAATTACTACTTAAAATAGCACCAAAAATATTAGATACTCCAGGAAAATCCTGGCAAAGGCTATGAAAGACATATGAACTAAAAACCACAAAACACTGCTGAAGGAAATTAAAGAAGACCTAAATAATTGAAGAGCTATATCATATTCAGAGGTTGGAAGATGCAATATAATTAAGGTACAATTCTTCCAAATTAGTCTATAGATTCAACACAATCTCAATCAAAATCCCAGCAGGCTTTTTTTTGGTTAAAAAACAATTGGCAAACTGATTCTAAAATGAATGTGTAAATGCAAATCACTTAGTCGCACCAAAACAATTGTGAGGACTGCACACAGTGAAGTGTACAATTTGATATGTTTTCTAACATACTTTGAAAATGTCTCTTCAGTGAAAAAACACTAAACTGAATGTCAATTAAAATGTGCTCTTGGGGACAGGGCATGGTGGCTCATGCCTGTAATCCCGGCACTCTGGGAGGCCGAGGCAGGTGAATCACCTGAGGTCAGGAGTTCGAGACAAGCCTGGCCAACGCGGCGCAACCTCATCTCAACTAAAAATGCAAGAAATCAGCCGGGCATTGTGGCGGATACCTGTAGTCCCAGCTACTCAGGAGGCTGAGCAGGAGAATCGCTTGTGCACAGGAGGCGAAGGTTGCAGTGAGCCGAGATCGCACCACTGCACTCCTGCCTAGGCAACAAGAGCAAAACTCAGTCTCAAAAAAAAAAAAAAAAAGTATGCTCTTGGGCCAGAAGCCATGGCTCACGCCTATAATCCTAGCACTTTGGGAGGCTGAGGAGGGCAGATCACCTGAGGCCAGAGTTGAAGACCAGCCTTGCCAACATGGTGAAACCCCACCTCTACCAAAAAAAAAAAAAAAAAAAAAAAATACAAAAATTAGCTGGGTGTGGTGTTACATGGCTGTAACCCCAGCTACTTCGGAGGCTGAGGCAGGAGAATTGCTTGAGCCCAAGAGGCAGATGTTGCAGTGAGCTGAGATCCCGCCATTCCACTCCAGCCTGGGTGACAAGAATGACACTCTGTCTCAAAAATAAAATAAAATAATTTTTTTAATGTGCTCTTGAAGTCCTACAAAACTGAAGAATACAGGGTTTTGAATGAACACTATGAATTCTAATGTTCAAAAAAGATAATTCTCTCCTGAGATCTGATTATCATCTCTTTCAAAGGAAAAGCATATATTCAGTACACAGACCGCAACTCCTTACTCCTTTACCAATAGCAGACATAACTAATCATTGGCCTTAGAATCCTTCATAATTGAGAACTCCATGAGCAGCAACAAAGAACTGGGATTGGCAGAGGTCTGATTCCAATAACACCACTCCAACTTTAAAACAAGCTTCAGGACCATCCCCATTCTTTGCCCTGCTATTCAGGCTGTCTGGAATGTTGGTAACTTGTCATTTTCTCTGGCGACTATTTCTAGCTTCACCCTGCCAAGTCCTCCCTGCTCACTTCGCGTTCCTCTGTAGTCCTGTAGCAGCCTTGTCACTTAAGCATCTCCTTGTCTTTTTGTTGATCTGGTCATGACTGTCAAGTAAGGGACAGTGTCCTGAACCAAGCAGAAGCCTTCACGTAAGTTCTGATACCTACACTGCAAGCTCTCTGGCCCAAGACAAGTCACAATCTCTTTTAAATAGAAAAAATACTCTCCTCCTCCTGTTTCTTAACAGCTCCTGTAAATGACCAAATGCTATCCCATCTATCAGTTCACAGGGATCACTGGGGCAGTTTTTTAAAACAACTGACCCAGGCTCCACCCCCAGACCAATTAAATCAGATTACCTGGAGGTGGAATCAGAACACTGGAATGTTGTCAACCCCCTCAACCCAACTCCATCCCGTGATTCTAATTTGCAGCCAAGACAGAACCACCACTGTATTTAACAGACTATACTATAAGGCTCTATATACATTTAAGGCCCTGTTATTATGTAGTTGTTCCTATGTTGGTAACTGGTTTCTTTTCAAAGAGTTTGCATTCTTTCTGATAACAGAGGTTGTGTGTTCAATGCCCTGCAAAAGAAGGATAATGATGCTGCTAATTAGGGGGCAGTTGGTAACATTAGCCTAGTGCTTCTGTGTCATTACCGTAATCACCACTAGTCTACAAACCGCGATGGTGAGATGCAAAACTGAGTTGCAAGACCACACAGCCAAAGGACGAGGCATATGAGACTCAAGCCCCAGATTTACGCTCAGACAAGAATACCATTCAAACACCTAACAAACACATTTCTCTATTGCAATGCAGCAGCTGGCACATACTTTTCACTTTTATTGCGATTATTTGTTTAGATGCCTTCTCTCCTGTGCTAGATTGCAATTTCCTAGATGCACGACACCAGGCTCTTTCCCCTTTGTCCTCTTAGGACCCTGCCCAGCGCCTGGCAGACAGTGGACCATGGACCCTCAATTAATATTTGTTGACCAAATGAATTAGCCACAGTCTGTGGGCCAAGGAAAGATACTGTGACCTTTTATTCCTTACAAACACCTTTATTCCAACCAAGGAGAAAGAGGCACTGTTTTCCTGCAGCTTTCTTGCCCACTGGTCCACAGCTAGAAAACTTAAAGAGGGAAACAGCAGAAGCACTGTTGCGAGGGTTCAGCCACTTGAATTGCTGGATCCCTGAGGAGTCCATTTAAGATAGTGTAATAACATCTGCTCACGCTTCATCTGTACATAACATCTCTATTGTGAAATGAGACCAGACGGGATTAGACTGCCCTTGTTTTCACCTGATACTGTGCTTTCATTTCTCCCAAAGAGGGAGAGGAGGCAGCAATGCTGAAGCATTTAGCAGGCTCAGTTCAGGAATCTAAATTGCACTTAATTGTTAGGAGCAAAATGTTGGAAGGGTAGAGAGAGCAGGCTGCTGGTTCCACAAGGACTCCCTGAGGGGGACACAGTAATTAGTGCTGGTCTTGATTGTGAGGTCTCTTCTGAGAAAGAAAAATCTCTGCAAAATTGAACAGGGAGGTGCTCCACATGAATGCTCCACTCTGCCGAAATGCAAAACCGCAGGGACCTCTCGGATAGGTTCTCCCGGCTAAAGGTCGCCCTGGCAAAATGGTTACACACGCAAAAGCGCAAAGCTGCATCAGCACAATCCCTCCCAACTATGTTTTCCTTTCAGGAAATACTCAGATCCACCATAGTAAGAGGTGGGCATTCAGGCACCTGGAAACCTTCAGACCCATTCTGGAGAGGCAGACACTGATCAAAAACACATTCCCAGCCCAACTTCACTCTGATATTAAACAGCCAGAAACACTTCCGGGCCTCAGAGACATTTCCCAGCCCACAGGGGGCCGGTATCTGGGGCAAGAGGGACACCCTCCACATCCAGCACACATTGTTCCCACACTTCCAGGCAGCAGCGTCTGACGGCTAGACTTTAAACGGCAGTGCAGCACACCTCAAGTAAACTAGCTGACATTTTGACAGTTTTTTACTCCACAGAACCTTACAAAACCTTTCAGAAAAACAAATGCAATAAATGCCTGATTGTTAAACTTGGGGAAAAGGCGGCTGAACCTAGCGGGGAGCCAACCAGCAGCGCTCCGTTTAATTCAAACACCGTGAAGGACCGTCCTGTGGACCACAGGGCGCCACAGGAAGCCATACGGTCCCCAACGAAACTGTAAGGATTCCTAAATCCCAGAGCATCCCCCACATCTTTGCAGAGCTAAAATGCCCTTTACCTTTGCAAGAAACACGCGCAGGAACCCATGAAGCCTTTTCAAGAGGCAGTTGGGTTAGAAAGAGCTAAGCCCAAACTCTCTTCCGCGGTTACCAGAAGCTGCCCCCAATGGGCAAAGCTCCGCTGGCCCTCCCGCTCCTTGTCCTGCGCGCGCGCACACAAGCGTACACACGCACCCACCAGGACTCTGTCACGGGCCAGCGTACACACGCGTGCACACACGGACGTGCGCTCAGAAGCACACACGCGTGGACATGCAGGCGAGGATGCACAAACACACACCGACATACGCGCACGGACAAGGGCACACGCAGACACACGGGCACAGGCCAGTACACACGGACACAGCGCCCACGGGCACGAGCGCACAACCTGCGCATCCCACGTGCATGCAGCCCCGAAGGCTCCCGTGCCTCACGCCCCTGGCCCCGCACCCCAGCTCCGAGCCGCACTTACCTGGCGCCGGCGCCGGCGCGCCCGGGTCCCGCGCGCGAACCCTCCCGGTGGCCCGGGGGTCAGGGCGCGCAGCCGCATGGCCGACCCTCCGGCTCGCGGGGAGCCCGGCCCGGCCAGGCGAGGACGGCCGCCGACCCCACCCCAGCGGCGGTCAGGGCAGAGGATGCCTCCCGAGTCCCCTGCGCACAGAAGTCCCAGGAAATGGCCAACCCGGGAGGACCGAAGGGCTCTCCGTGGCCCCCGGACCAGGTCCCAGCAGCGCGCCGCCGCCTCCACGGCCACTCCTGCCCGTCAAAAGTCAGACGCCGGGAACAAAAGCCAGGCGCGAGTGCACGGTCCTGCGTGGCGTCCCTCCATCTGACACGAATTAGCCCTCCCTCCCCCGCCCGCCCCGACCACGGCTCCGAGCGCCGAGGCACAGGCTGCGCCGCCAAACACTGGGAAAGTGGGTGAAGAAACGCCTTCCAGGCGGGAGGAGCAGGGCCTTGCAGCCGCCATCTGACTGAAATTACTGACGCGCCGCGCTTGGCGCGGGGTTCACTTTACTAGGATTTCAAACCTCTCTGAGAACGCTGGCGAGGGACTTAAAAGAATCGAAACCCGGCAGGCTCTTCGGCTTTCGGAATGTCTAAATCTTGACTATTATCCAGTCAACTCTGCATCTGTAATGGGCAGTAATCTACACTACACTGGTAATGTACACTAGCAAACAGGGCATTTGGAGGGGAAAGCAGGGAAACACCAGGCAGAAAGGCTTTTTTTACACTTTGCCTCTTCAACTAAGAAAAACTAGGAGCCCTGCCTCGCAGAGAAGGACACGCCTAACCAGGTGAGGATTTCAAGTAAAGCTCAAAGCACATGACCGCGGGGACCTTGCACACCTGGGGGTTGGGCTGATCCTCCCCGCCCGCTGCCCATCTCCCCGGCCATCCCCCTTCCACCCCCCACCACCCCTCTCCCCGTGCCATCCTGCTCCTGGCAAATCAGGACAATTCACAGCACATCCCAAGCCCCGGCTTCCTTTCTGGGTCTAAGATTTCGGAAGGAAATTAGAATCCCGAAGTTCAGGAGGTGAAGCTGACTGGGTGATAGGAGAAGACCGACAAGCCAGGATCCTGAAGAAAGGGTCACTTAGAAACGCCAGGAGGAACGGCCGGGCACGGTGGCTCACACCTGTAGTCCCAGCACTTTGGGAAGCCGAGACAGGCGGATCACAAGGTCAGGAGATCGAGACCATCCTGGCTAACAGGGTGAAACTCCGTCTCTACTAAAAATACAAAATATTAGCCGGGTGTGGTGGCACACGCCTGTAGTTCCCTGCTAAGGGAACCCGGGAAGCGGGTTCAAGAGATCAGACCACTGCACTCCAGCCTGGGCGACAGAGCAAGAGGAAGGAAGGAAAGGAGGAAGGGAGGGAGGAAGGGAGAGGAGAAACAGAGAAATGCCAGGAGGAGAGACGGGCAAGATCCACAGGCAGAACCCTACTTTCAATGCCTGTCGGACTTCACCAACCTTGACGGGGCAGTGGACATCTAAAAATGAAAGAACGTGTCCAAGATGAAGCCACTGCCTGCGGTCTATGGGGGCAGTGGAAGAGGCCCCTGCCTCGGAGCAGGATAGGGGGCTTCTAGCCTCCGGCCAGCTAACCCTGTACTCCTTCCACTGGCCTTCACTGCAGGCCCAGCCTATGAGCCGTGTCCCAGAGCTCAGCCTTTGTGGCTCCAATACTCCCTAACTTCAGATCTACAATTCCACTTGCAACTCCAGATGCCTTGGATGTGGGGAGCAGTCTGGGTGGGCTAAGTCATGGCCTTTATGGCTGACATATGTGCAAATTCCAGCCATCAATTCAACTGGCTAATGTTAACCTCTCAAGTTCTGGCACTAAATATCCATCTTTCCGTTTCTGCAGTGGAAGAGCAAAGCTGCTCTTCCAACTTTCAACTACAAAGGAAAAACCTCCTCGTGTAGAACACCCCATTCTGGGTTCCAGTTCCTCACTAAATCATCACCTGGCAGACAAGCAGGCATTCTCATTTCCCTCTGTCCTTCAAATGACACCATTCTTCACCTTTTTCCATATTCATTCCTTCATTCACTTTTCTGTAATCATTCATTATTTTTTTCTTTCTCTTTTTTTTTTTTTTTTTTTTT
>NW_016107587.1:2298302-2311687 GCF_001604975.1 Cebus imitator | reverse complement strand
GGAGTGCAATGGCGCCATCTCGGCTCACTGCAACCTCCGTCTCCTGGGTTCAGGCAATTCTCCTGCCTCAGCCTCCTGAGTAGCTGGGATTACAGGCACGCACCACCATGCCCAGCTGATTTTTTGTATTTTTAGTAGAGACGGGGTTTCACCATGTTGACCAGGATGGTCTCCATCTCTTGACCTCGTGATCCACCCACCTCGGCCTGCCAAAGTGCTGGGATTGCAGGCGTGAGCCACCGTACCCGGCCTCATTATTTTTTTCTATAGCTTATTCTAACTTTAGTTTTTTCAAACATCTTTCCCCGAGGACACATCTGTATCACATTCATTCCAGATTCCTTCCCATCTGACACAAGACCAGGTACATAACAGTGTCTACAAACACCTAAGAACAGGACACACTGCTGTCGTGGCTTACCCAGGGCAAACACGCCCAGAGGTCAGCTGGATCTATCACCACCCTTACCACGGTGCCCACAGGAACCGGCTGAAGAAATCTGAATTCCACAATGAACAGATAGCCCCCAGCCGGATAAAACTCCTCCAACGTGAGTACCAAAATTCACACTCTCTGGGGTCCACCCAGGAACAACGGCCAAGAGCACAGGCCACCCCACTGCCCATGCAAGCCAGAGTGGAAGGCAAATGGCTGAAGGTGGCTTTTTACTACAAGGATACCCTGAATCTGCTCTTCCTTATTTAAAAGGGTAGCCTTTCAGAAAACTGCCACACTTCATTACTAGTAACAAATAGCATGCATGTGATAGATCTCCACAGTGACGACAACAGACTGATTTTTCACTGGCAAGAAACAGTGCTCAATCCTAAGGCGAATCCGCATACACCAACAGGCTGCCTCTTCCTGCCCCGAACTCTGACCCCCTCCTGCCAGGAATTGCAATCTAGGCTCTTACACGCCAGGGTCCTTCTTCTCTGCGCCCCTGGGCTCACTTGGGGCTTGTCCCAAGGCAGTTTCCCATTCTCCTTTCTGGCTGAAAGCTGCTGTCCTGGGCTCAGTTGAAGATCCACTTTTCATCTGACTTCCCAGACTGGTTAATCATCCCCCGTGGCTGAGCCACCCAAGGATGGTTGGGGCCCTGACCTTCTAGTGTGGTCATATGTCTTGTGCCTCCAATAGGAAGTCCTAACCTTGTCTGGGATTTTCCACACACAGCACCAAGCAGGAGCAATAAACGCTGGTGCAAGAATGAAAACACTCTGCTTTGCTGTATTCCCACCTGTCTCAGACCACACCCTTCCAAGTCCTTGCTGAAGGAAGCTGAAGCTGAGGGTCTGGGGGTACCAAGGGACCCAGAAGCCAAGGCAGATGTGGGGCCACCTCCTCCAGGCACAGACCCCCTCACTCCAAAGCTTGAGTGGCAGACTGGCCTCATTACATCTTAAGGCCACAATAAGCTCTGCTGCTGCCCGGCTTCTGATTTTCTTCGTGCTTGGCCACAACCTTCTGTGCTTTTTACTGGCCAGGTTGTCTCACCCTAGCTTCTGATAGCACCTGGTTCCCAGGAACAAAGTGAGATTCTTCCTAGGGAGGAGGGGATCCAGACAGCTAAGGCAGATGTCAGCAAGCCGGACATCAGGAAGAGAGGCTACATCTCAACCTGGGTTGGAAACCCAGCTGGAACTGGGGACTTGAGCCTCTCTATGAGTCAGACTTTAACACCAAGTACAAGGTTCCCTGGGGGAGGGCTGAGGGGCGACTTGGGCCCATGTTTTGTCATTGGAAACTGGAGGCTGCTCCTACACGTTCACTCCCGCACACGATCATGCATTCACCCACAGATAAGTTCACTGAGCAGTGTGTGTGCTCAGTGTCAGAGGAAATACAGCGAAGCCTGGCTCAGCCCACACCCCTCCCAGAGGGACGAGCTACACACAGTGTTAGGAGGGGGCACGGAGTCCACCGATCATGGGAAGAACTCTACGAGTGGGCTGTGACTTAAAGCAGAAGCGGGCGCTTTCCAGACAGGAAAAGAGGCGAGGAGAGGCAAGGGCAGCGAGGCACCGTGTTTTTGGTGAACTGGCCAAAAGCTGGGTGGCTAATGCACAGCCGTGTGGGACACTGAGGGTAGACAGGGCTCGAGAAGCAAGGACTGGGTGGTGAGCAGGATTGCACGAAGCAGTGACAAGGGAGAAGGCCCCAGTACCGAGCTGGGCTGGACCCGAGGTCACAGGGGGCCCTAACTGGCAAAAAGGAAAAGGCATCCTCCTGGAGGACCCCCTGGCAGCCCTGGGAGGACACTTGGGAGAAAGCAGGAGTGGACACGGAAACTCTAGGTAAGAGAAGCTCAGCCTCAGGCAACTGACCTAGATGTACTGGGGAGAGGAGGGCCGTGGCAGCAGAGAGGTGACGGCAGATTGCTGATACACAGGAGGATTGATCATAAGGATCTGTGGGAGGAAAAACGGGAGCCACCTTTCTTTCCATTGGGGAGGAGCTTGCTAGTCTAGAAAGGAGGTCGTTACGATAACCACTACATTGGGAGACAGGAATCAGATGTTGGTGTGACTCATGGCTTCCAATCTAGAAATGTAGATGTATCTAGAAATGAAAACAGATATGAATGTGTGTGTATGCAGCAGTGCACACGCACACATGCACACACACACAGATACTCCCAGCTCTGTCCTTGGAGGGTGAGGAGGCTCCAATAGCAACAGTCACCCCCAATGAGCCTGAAATCTCTTTTTTTTTTTTTTTTTGGCCAGAAAGAGAGCACTCACAGAACAATGGGTGTGTAACTAAAGGACACAGGTGCCAGCCTGAAAAAGCTTTCATTAGGCTTGGGCATCAAAATAGTGATAATATTGGATTACAAGCCATTGAATACAATATGATTCCAAGAGTCTTTTGAGTCCCTACTGATAGAAGCAAATGACCCCCTCTCCCCCCCCCACACACACACACACTGAAAACCTATGTGGTCTCAAAGTTCCTCCTCACTTGGTGGACAAGGAGGAGGAGAATAGCAGGAGACGGTCTCAGAGAGGCGATAGGAGGCCTGGGAGCAGGTTGCTAGGAAGGGTAAAGGTCTCGGCTTCTGTGCATCATGTTATGGAAAACTCGGGAGTTACACGCAGCGGAGAGACAGAATCTAACAGGCTGTGACTGGTTGCTCTTTGGAGAGAATACATAGTCTTTTTTTGTTTGTGTGTTTTGTTTTGTTTTGTTTTTATTTTTATTTTCTTTTTTTGTGGGAATATATAGTCTCTAAATATTTCCCTTTATTTGTTATAAAAGGGAAAAGAGGAAGTCAACAACAGAGAAGGCTTTAGTCTCCACCTAATCAAGGGATCAAGGTGAGCATGACCTTGGATGGGACAAGCCATGGTTGGCACCAAGATGAGAACACACATTACTACTGGTTGTTTCTGCAGAAAGGCATCATCTAAACCAAATCCTCAGCACACCTTGGCCAGACAGCCCAAGTGAGGGGTGGAGAGTCCAAATCCTTAGTCGCTCTGACGTGTGCTCACAAGCCCCAGCCCTGATTCCTAGCCCCAGTGCTCTGCAGTTGGGGCCACCAGACACTCTGGGCAGATGACTCCCAGCTCACTTCTACCCGCTACGTGCCCATCAACACGAAATCTGACACAGCCAGCCCCACTGCTCCATGGCTTGAGGATACTTGAGTGTGAGAGAGTTCCTATGTGCCACCTAAAGCACATTTAAAATCACTTTGCCTCTGAAATTGAAGAAGACGGCTTTCAGTTTAAGGAATTTCCGACATCAGCAAGTTACTGCCAGCTCTAATCTGCAGAAATTGAGCCTGGCCTTCTCTCCTTGTCCAAAGGCAGGGACGCTAGTCACTGGGCAGCAGGAGGCTGCCAGTGTCTCTAGGGACCGGTCTTATATCTGGGCCCTGCCCAAGCACGGACTTTGGGAAAATCCTCCCTCTCAAGGCTTCCCTTCTGTCTCTTTCCCAGTGCAGCCAGCTTGTGCCCCATCCCACATCCAGAAGGGACAGTGTGCCTCCCAGGGCACTCACCACATTTTAGTATGTCCTTACCCTCTAGGACACTCAGGAAGTGTTCAGGCACACATGTATCTCACCTGTCCAGCAAACATCTTCCCACGTGTGCCCTAGGGCCATGCTGGATAGGGAAGACTGGCAGAAGAGGACATTCAGGTAGATGAGGTCCCAGGGGCTCAGGATATGCATGGGGCACCTGAAAAATTGGAGAGCTGGGGAGCTGGCTTCTAGTTCCTGCAGTGGGGGGTGGGGGGCTCTTAAGGACCCAGTGACATCCTAGGGGATAAGGAGTCCACCTCCCAGAGTGATAATAATGATCAAAGATGCCATTTGTGAAGTGCCTGACCCTCAGGATGGTCCAAAGCTGGAGTTATCCACTCAGATGGAAGCAGGACTTCAAAGCATTACTGCTTTGTGCTTTGCACGATGCTGTTTCTCATGAAAATCACACAGATGATTTCATATCTCGGTAGATACATGATGAATGAGAGTCCACTGGCCACAGAGGAGAGTGCATTTATTCTACTAGTTTAACCAGCATGTTTCCATTAGCCACAAAATTCCCGGGCATGCAAAGCGGTCCACCTGTCTCCACCCCTCACAAGCAAAGAGCACAACTTCCTCACAGTAAAATGGACCCCCTCTCCTATGGCTGTCTGTGTGTCTCCAAAATCCATATGTTGAAATCCTTACCCCCAAAGTGATGATATTAGGAGGTGGGGCCTTTGAGAGGTGCTTAGGTCATGAGGGGGGACTCTGCATGAATGAGGTTAATGCCTTTAAAAAAGGGACCCCACAACACCCTTTTCCCATTCTGCCGTGGGAGGACACAGATAGAAGGTGGTTTTGATAGTCCGGGCGCGGTGGCTCACACTTGTAATCCCAGCACTTTGGGAGGCCAAGGCAGGCGGATCACGAGGTCAAGAGATCAAGACCATCCTGGCCAACATGGTGAAACCCCATCTCTACTAAAAATACAAAAATTAGCTGGGCGTGGTGGTGCTTGCCTGTAGACCCAGCTACTTGGGAGGCTGAGGCAGGAGAATCACTTGAACCTGGAACACAGAGGTTGCAGTGAGCTGAGATCATGCTGCTGCACTCCAGCCTGGCAACAGAGCCAGACTCCATCTCAAAAAAAAAAAAAAAAAAGAAGGTGCCTTTGATGAACCAAGAGCCAGCCCTCACCAGACAATGGACCAGAGCCTTGATCTTGGACTTCCAGCCTCCACTTCGAGAGCTTCCAGAACTGCCTGAGGTCACGGAGTTAAATAACCCGAAGCCCAAGTCCCCAGGTCCAGCTCACAGACCTACTGCTACCAATGAGTGTCCCAGGACCCAAGCACGGGTCAGCAGAGCATCCCTGCACTTCCAACAAGCCAGCTTCCTCCTGTCAAATGAGCTGCCCCACCTATTCTAACCGAAAATGAGAACACATGAAACTCTCTAGTTCACAGGGGCCCTGTGTCGAGGACATCACAATTTATTTTTCCACTCCTTGCCAAGGATTTCTTCACCGTCAAGGTGACTCCAAGCAGAAGCACCCTGCAGAGTTAGTTTGTACGGAAAGCCTGGAGACCCACGGCGTCAGGATATACTCTGCTGCTTTGAACACCTCGAACACTAAAAACGGAGAAGGTACGTTTACTTACTCTGGGGATGGAGTGAAAGGATACGGCTGTGGGTGCTGTGTCTGAGAGGTACATTCACTTCCTCTGGTGGTAGAGGAAAAGGATACAGTTGTTGGTGCTGTGTCTGGCCTTTTAAACTCTTTTTGCAATAATACATTGAAGTGCATAAGAGGGCATTTTCTGGAACACGGAGGAAGAGCTAGATGGTAGTTCATGCCACTGGTCACAAAAGGGGCAGACTTTCCACACTCCCCTCCCATAGAAATCTCTGTTACCCTGTTGAATGTGGCACCCAAGACTCCAGGAAGTTTTACAACCTGTTCAGCTTCAAAACCTGTGCCAGATCCTTAAACAGGGTACTGAGGGCAAGGTGGCCCGGCCTGGTCTTCCCTCCCCTGGGGGGGTTCCCATGGGGAGGCTGGGGCAGCGGGAGGTGGGTCACCCACAGAGGGCCATGTCAGTTACTAGCATCCTCTCGGAAACGTCTCTAACTGGCCCTTGTCCTTTCACACCTCCCCGGTTTCCTCCTGATCAAAAATGCCCCAACATTCCCTGGCTTAGATCAGAAAGTGACCACTGGACCACATCTGGAACTGTGGGCAGTTCTCAGCCAATACTCCTCCTCAGATTCTCTGCAGGAGCTGGTTAAAAACATACCGACGTCCCACGAACTCCACCCCTACCACTTACACCACAATCGGGGCACCACAGCCTTAGGGGAACCCTGGACGGTGATATTTCTTCACAATCTCCCCAGGGGCTCTGATCTGTAGCTGGGTTACGCACAGAGCTACAGGATTTGGGGGCAGAGGCAGGTGCTCTGCTCTCCTGTAAACTGGAGCCTCCCCCAGGAGGCCTGGACTGAGGTGGGCCAAAGAGCTGCGGCGGACCCTGACCCCACTCTTCTGCTCACTGTCTGCGGGTTTATCATTATTTATTCTGGGCCACAGTTTCTTCATCTGCTAATGCGGATGATCAAATTCCAACCGAACTCCAAGGCTTATGAGGATTATGCTGGACAGTGCACAGAGGGGGCTCTCTTCCTTGCCCACTGACCATCCCTTCTCTTCCCTCTGTGATGAGGAGTGCCTGCAGCCCTTAATACTTTAAGGGCAAGTGGGGAGACTGTTCCCAGACAGTATAAAACTGGTATATGGTTTCTCAAGAAGTTGAGCTGTTTTTATTAATATTAACAAAAGTTAGCTACTTACTACTGAATTTTTTTTTTTTTAAGACAGGGTTTCACCATGTTGGCCAGGCCAGTCGTGAACTCCTGACCTCAGGTGATCCACCTGCCTCGGCCTCCCAAAGTGCTGAGATTACAGGCCTGAGCCACCACGCCCAGCCACTACTGAATTTTTTTAAAAACCAAAAGTAATTTGTTATTGTGACTACAAGTCAGTATTTTTATGCCCCGATTGGCATGAGGCAGGCAGAGATGGAGAGTCAGAGCCTGCTCTAGAGAAGCTCAGCAGAGGGCAAGGTCAAGCGGGCCATCCCCCAGTGGTACGGAGTCAACCTTGACACTTGTTCTTCCCATACAGGTGGAAAATGTGCCCTCATAAAAGCTCCAGGCTGGCTGGGTGCAGTGGCTCACGCCTGTAATCCCAGCACTTTGGGAGGCTGAGGCAGGCGGATCACCTGAGGTCGGAAGTTCTAAACCAGCCTGACCACCAACATGGAGAAACCCTGTCTCTACTAAAAATACAAAACATTAGCGAGGCATGGTAGGGCATGTCTGCAATCCCAGCTACTCAGGAGACTGAGGCAGGAGAATCGCTTGAACCCAGGAGGTGGAGGTTGCAGTGAGCCGAGATCGCACCACTGCACTCCAGCCTGGCGACAGAGTAAGACTCCATCTCAATCAATCAGTCAAGTTCAATAGAAGGTGTCCCTGCCCTTCCACACGGAGGTGATTCTCAGGTCCCCAGCTGAGTGGGATGCTCTTGCCTTAATCCCTACTTTACCCAAATCTAACCCCTAAGAAGCTTCCAGTACATTAAAGGCATGCCTCCAGTAGATAACACCACAATGCTCCAACCCAGAAAAAAAAGAGAAACCAAAATTACCATCCACACTCAGAGAGCAGAAACAGAACAGAAATGAAGCGGCAGAGGCCCTGTCTATCCTCACCCTCAGCCATGTGTCTGGCCAGGGCCCAACCTCTCAAGCCTTGGTCTCCCACCAGTGGCACTGCCAGGAGAATGAAGCAGAAGGGGCTGGGGGAAGCCCTGGGCTGGGGCAGCTGGACACGCACACTCCAAGGACCCCCAAGCCACTCCAGACCAGGGCTGAAACCACTGGCTACCTGGGACCCTGCCCCAGCCATACCAGAAGGCCGGCACAAGGTGCAGTGGGCATCCAAGGTGGCCAGGACAGCAAGGAGGCTCCCACGTTAGTTTGTACCATTCTTCCACCCACTCATAATTTAGTCTCAAACCCAGTTCAATACCCAGGGTGTTCCTGGCACATCCACATCCACAGGTCACCAAACCCCAGAATCAACGAAGATGTGGTTCTCGTTTCACGGCCAAGGGGCTGAGGGTCAGAACTTAAGTGTCATACCGGACCCACCTGTCTCACACGGCGTGCACATCAGGTGCCTCCTGGCCTTGCACACACTCACTGCACAGGAGCACAGCTGTTCCGGAGCTGGACTGAGCGCCCAGGACCTGCTGCCACTGGAGGAAATCTCCTTCCTCACAGTCTTCCTGCGTCCCAGCCCGGTGCACACCCACTGCATAAGAAGCCTGGGAAAGTCCCTCCCCAGGCGGCCCAGCACGGTGAGGTGGTGAGGCTGGGAGCCTGGGGAAATTTCTACACATCTGTTTCTAGCTTCCTGAAAGGTTCAATGTATTGCTTTTATAATTTTTTTCTTAAGTATCACTAAAGTATACTTATAGCGTAGGACTCACAGTCCTCTTATCCTCCATATTTAAAAAATAAAATTTAAAACAAGTTATTCAAGCAAAGAAAAAGGCAATTCAAGTCCCACCTCACCACTGAAGCTTCTCATCCCATGTCTGCAGTGACAGTCATCATTGTCTACCCAGGCTAGCAGGGAACAGACACAGGCCTGGGGCATACACCACTCATACTATAAACTGCGCGTGTGCCAAGACCGTGGGCCCCTCACCGTGTGCGCTCAGCACCTGCCTGGTCAGACACGCCTGTGCTAGACAGGCGCTGTGGATGGGACAAAGACAGACGCCAGGTTTTAAGGTCACTATCTTGACTACCACACCCCTTGGTCACGCCCTGGGCTGGGCCTTTGGAACACCCTGGGCTGTGGCCTTCTATCTGCTGCCCTTTGAATTTCTGATTAGCTGGTTTACAATTATAGCTGGCAGGGTTCATCTGTCCATTCATTCATTCCTGAGTTTACAGCCTGGGAGGGAGCAGAGAGAAGATAAAGCCTAGGGGGCTGTGGTCCCACCAGGGTGAGGGGGGAGGGAGGCAGTATGTGTTGGACTCCAGTGTAGACTGGGCCTGGCCTGAAACAGGTAGGCAGAGGCTCAGGAGCAAAGGGTGGGTGTGGTGCGGAGGGCAAAGCAAAGAATTGAGGGTGATTCCTCAATTCCTGGACGCACGTGTTGACTTCAGCTGGGCTAAGAATTAGGAGCGATAAGGGGGCTGTATCAGGGAGTGGAGACTAAGCATGGGTGGGGACCTCCAAGAGTAACCGGCACTCGGTGGAGAGCTGGGGACATTAGATTTGCAGGCATGCTTCTGCTGAAATTGCAGGGGGCAGCCGCACTGAACACAAAGGCACCCGTATTAATGGGGTCTCAGGAGCTGCTCCTCCCAGCCCTCTAGGTGTCCACCGTTAGTCACCGGACAGGGACCACCCTACAGTTCCATCAGCTGGCCAGGTCCACATTGGGCATCTTCCCTGCATGAGGTCGGGAAGAACGCGGTGACCATTGCAGGCTCGAGACTTGTCCCCAGCCATCCTGGCTCTTGCTTTCCAACTCCTGACGGTGTCTCACTGTCATCCAGGTTGGAGTGCAGTGGCGGAATCCCAGCTCACTGCAACCTCTGCCTCCCAGGTTCAGGTGATTCTGCCTCAGCCTCCCGAGTAGCTGGGACTACAGGCATGCACCACCACATCTGGCTAATTTTGTATTTTTAGTAGAGCTGGGCTCTACTCATGTTGGTCAGGCTGGTCTTGAACTCCTGACCTGAGGTGATCCACCCACCTTGGCCTCCCAAAGTGCTGGGATTACAGGGGTGAGTCACTGTGCACCCCCCCAACTCCTAATCTTCATGTCTTTCTTGACTGCGCCAACTTTCCCAGTGGCACAGAGCCTGCTGTAACACATCTGGTCTTTAAAAACACACCCCTCCTTGGATGCCCACCCAGCCTTCCCATACCTGGCCTTTTTCTCTGCTGCTCCCATTACAGGAAGCTTTCCTCAAAGGGCTGACTGTAGTCACTGCCCCTTTACCCCAAGGCTCATGGGCTCCTGAATCCATGCTCAACCCATCTCACTGGAACTTTCCATAAGTCACCACCTAGACACTGCCTGTCAAACCCAGTAAATGACACTTGCCCATCCTTTAGTCCAATCGCAGCTGCATTTGAACACACCATCTCCTGACATTCCCTTCCCTGGTCTTTGTGACCCCAGTGCCCTACCTCACTGGTCCTGCCCTTGTCTCTTTCGGAGGGTCTTATCACCTTGGGTGCTCTAAGTTTCAGGGTACTTGGGCTCCAAGCTCTGTGTGCATGCACCTCCCAAGTCTGTACCCAGCCAAGGAGCATGACAGTACTGGCTGTCACCCTTCCCACCACCTGTCTGCTGGCTGATGGTCCTGAGCTCCAAGCTTCTTCTCCCCTGGCCTGCTGAGTCCTGAGCACCACCTGCTCCCACCTTCACTGGGCCATCCCTGAAGCACCGTTCACTTCAACCCTCCAAATCAGAACTCCCAGTTTTCTCCCCAACATGCTCCTCCCTGCTGCCCTGTCTGCAAAAGTAGCACCCACTTCCCCACACAGTCAAGTGTCAACCTTAGGGCTCTTTCTACTTCTCTTACGGCACAGAGCCAATCTGTCAGCAAGTCCCACAAAACAACCCCCAAAGGCCCAGTTCCCCGGTCTCTACCCCCACCATCCTGGTCCACCCACCACTGAACTCTGACCATCTCTGCATCTACAAGCCAGCCAAATGGAGCTTTTTTTTTTTTTTAAGATGGGGTTTCACCATGATGGCCAGGCTGGTCTTGAATTCCTGACCTCAGGTGATCTACCCACCTCAGCCTCCCAAAGTGCTAGGATTACAGGCGTGAGCCACCGCGCCCCGCCATGGAGCTTCTTAAGACAGGAATCAAGGCATGACAACATTCTAGCACAAAACCCTCTCCAGCTTTTAGAATCTACACCCTTAAAAAAAGTTCTGGCTGGGCTCAGTGTTTCATGCCTATAATCCCAACACTTTGGGAGGCTGATGTGGGCGGATCATGAGGTCAGGAGTTTGAGATCAGCCTGACCAACATGGTGAAACCCTATCTCTACTAAAAATACAAAATTAGCTGGATGTGGTGGTACATGCCTATAGTCCCAGCTACTTGGGAGGCTGAGATGGGAGAATCACCTGAACCTACGAGGCAGAGGTTGCAGTGAGCTGGGATTCCTCCACTGCTCTCCAGCCTGGCAACAGAGCTAGACTTCATCTCAAAAAAAAAAAAAAAAGTTATTTTTATGAGCCCACAGACCAAAGTGATCTAGCCCCTGCCTATCTCTGGCCTGCTCTGTAACTTGTTCAGCCGGGCACTGCCTCAGGACATTTGACCTGCTCTTCCTTGCACACAGGACTCACTTCCCCCAGATCCCTGCCCAGTTTATGCCTCTCCTGCAGGAGGCCCTACGGAAAAATCCGTCCACCTCGGTCTTATAGTCATCGGGTATGAAAAACTCACTTCTAGCAGGGCATGGACTCTGGTCCATGTAGTTCACAGATATCCTCGTGCCTAAGGATTTGCTGAATGAATGAATGAATGAATGATACTCTTGATGGGCCCTGACACACAGACAGCCTCCTGGCCCACTCCAGAGTTTTCATGCTCTGACCAGAACACTGCAGTATCAACTCTACCCACGTCCCTGCCCTCCCACCTGCATCCCCACGACCTGGTTAGTTAGTTTGGTTCTTGACGGGAGTGCCGGCCCCATACCTTGGTCTCCTCTCCCCTCTTCCATCCCTCCCATCCATCCCCTCTCAGCTGAGCATTCGTCCCCAGATGCAACACTGAGGTCTCCCCTGTGATGCCTTCTCAGGAAAGAACAGGCGAGGTCTTCTGGCCCCAGGCCTAAGGCCCCGCAAAAGTTCTTAGGTCACAGAGAAGCCCTGCAGCCTCATCCTGTCCTTCACTTATCCAAGGGACAGACGTCAGAAGGGGCCCAGGCCTATTTGTCAAATTAATGAAGGAAAGAAGAAAGGAAATGGGAAAAGAAACACAGCCCCATGGTTCCATGGCCAGCAATGTCCACAGTAATCCTTGATATATGGAGAGGACTTGGTGAACTACACAGCCCTTTGCAAAAGATAAACATGTGGAACAAATGGGTGAATAGCCACACTGTAGGATCTGTCCTGGAAAGTGGTAACCTTGGCTTGCTGTCCCTCTCACCCTCACCTTCCCAACCTCATATAGGGAGGACGCTGTCCCTAGTTGTCCCACGGCAAGAAGGCTAGGACCGGGAGAGAGAAGCATAAAGATGCTTTTGCAGCAGGGTTTCAGTGGGCAAGACACATGCAAACCAAATTGCTATGTTCTCATTTAAAACACTTGTCACTATGGTCAACTCTGCTTCAAGGAATGTGTTCTGAGGCAGTGACCACACCTGGAAGGATCTACATGGAAAGGCAGCTACAGAATCGTGCACAGCAAGAAAAGCTGGAAGCAGTTTTAATAGCCAGCATCTGGGCTCTGGTCATTTTATGGTACTAACATAGAATGGAATTTGAATGCTATGAAGTCACTAAAACTAATAATCACATCCATATTCACTGACATGGAAAACACCCAAGGTATATGAAGAAAGTTACAAAACGAAACAGACCTAAGTTTTGGTCATTCCCAAACAGAGTCACACCACCCTAAGGAGGAGGAGCTTTACTGTGGGGTGACTGAACACATCTCCCAAGTCTACACCCAGCCAAGGAGCATGAGCTCACTCAGAAAAGGGGTGAGGAGAGGCTCCGCCTCTTGGAAGCCTGTGTGAATACACTTCACAAGACCTGCAGGAAGCACCAGGAAGATCTTCCTAAAACACCCAGTTCCTTCAGGAAGCATCACCTTGGAGGGCGCCTGCTCCGTTCTCAAATGGGCAAGGTGGGCTCCCTGACGCGCAGAGGGCAGACAAAGTTTAGCACCCAAGCTCCCGGGCAGAAGGCTTGTCTGTTGTCCACTTCCTGCCGCTGGACCTCAGGAACCGAGCAAGAGCACGTGGCAAGACCCTAGGCACGTCCTGAAGGCGGAGGCCCAGTGGGGCCCCGGCATGGACTGGATGGTTCCGTCTCGCTCCAGGTGTCTCCCTAAGCAAATGGGGAGACCACGGAGGAGGTGGGTTGCAGTACAAAAAGCCATGTGGCTGGAGCCATGGATGTCGCCGCCTCAGACCAGAGGGAAGGAGCTGGAGTTCCAGCATAGCCTCCAGGAGCAGGGGAGCCTTTGGCTTCAGGGCTCAAAAATACAGTCAAGGAGACCCCCAGTGGAACAATTCATACCTGTGGAGCACTTTTTTTTTTTTTTTTTTTTT
>NW_016107587.1:2287327-2298122 GCF_001604975.1 Cebus imitator | reverse complement strand
GTGATTCTCTTGCCTCAGCCTCCTGAGTAGCTGGGATTACAGGCATGTACCACCACGTCCGGCTAATTTTGTATTTTTAGTAGACAGGGGTTCCTCCATGTTGGTCAGACTGGTCTTAAACTCCTCAGGCGATCCACCTGCCTCGGCCTCCCAAAGAGCTGGGATTGAGCTACCTCGCCCAGCCTGCCTTGTGGAGCACTTTGAAAAGTCATCGGACAGTCTATAATGAGAACTACAAAAACATTTGCACTGCAGTCCCCACTCATTCCACACCTGTGAATCACAACTGAACAAGTGTCCATGGACAGGAGAGAAAGAACATCCCACACAGGCAAGGTCAAGTCAACAGACCAAGGTTCACACTGTGCACGTGTGTGCTATTTGAGTAGACAGTGAGAAATGAGCAAATCCATGGAATGGAAGTATGACTATATTACCCTAAATTCTTGCACTTGTAGGGACTGAACTAACAGGGGATGATGTCTGCTAAGGCACGGCTGGAGCGGGGCCGGGTTGGGTGGGGAGGGCGGCTACAAAACCATGTGTCCACAGTCAAGCAAAGGAAATCCACAGTGTGACTTAACAATGAGTCTTGTGAAGAAAAACCGAGGAATCCAGCAACCACCAAGGAGGCCGCCTTTCTGGCGGGCTGGGGAGCCATCGCTGGCCTCTCTGCAAATGTGCTTCATGTGTTCGAGTGCTTTTACAAGGAAAATGGAAACATTTAAACAGACACTGAAAAGGGGCGACATTGTTACCCACACACATATTTATCTGCATAAACCTCCCCACGCCCATCACATTCTTCTGACACACCTAATTCATTTCTTTTTTTCATTATTTTTCTCCTGAGGCTATTTTGGCTGCAAGACAGATTCTAACAGAATAACAGGGATTTGACAAATAAAAGGAACGCTTAGGGATGCGTTAACAGTAATCTTGCCAAGCCAGGAAGCCGTCTAGAGCCTGGCACCTGAGCGAAGGCGAGAAACAATTTGCCTGGGGAAACAAGAAAAAAAAGTAACAACAAAAAATCACTTTTTGCCTCCGTTTCAGAAATCAACAAGACACACACAGGCAGGCACACCTTGTTTTACTGTGCTTTGCTTTACTGAACTTTGCAGATGCTGAGTTGTTTGTTTTTTGGTTTTTGGTTTTTTTTTACAAACTGACAGTGCTGTTTTCCCAAAAGCAGGAGCTCACTTCAGGTCTCTGTGTCATATTTTTGTTAACTCTCACTATATTTCAAAATTTTTCATTATGATTATATATATATATATATTTTTTTGAGACGGAGTTTCGCTCTTGTTACCCAGGCTGGAGTGCAATGGTGCGATCTCGGCTCACCACAACCTCCGCCTCCTGGGTTCAGGCAATTCTCCTGCCTCAGCCTCCTGAGTAGCTGGGATTACAGGCACGCGCCACCATGCCCAGCTAATTTTTTGTATTTTTAGTAGAGACGGGGTTTCACCATGTTGACCAGGATGGTCTCAATCTTTTGACCTCGTGATCCACCTGCCTCGGCCTACCAAAGTGCTAGGATTACAGGCGTGAGCCACCGCGCCTGGCCCATTATGATTATATTTTTTACAGTTATTTGTGATCTGTAATCTTTGATGTTACTACTGTAATTGTTTTGGGGTGCCATGAACCAAACCCATATAAGACAGCTAACGTGATGGATACATGTTCTGTGTTCTGATGCTCTGGACTGCTGGTTCCCTCTCCTCAGGCCCCCCTAATCCCAGACACACAACAATACTGAAATCAGGCCAATTAATAACCAGTAAGTGATCAAGTGGAAGAAAGAGCCACAACTCTTAAAAGCTAGAAATGGGTAAGCTTAGTGGGGAAGACATGTGCTCAAACAGGCTGAAAGCCAGGCCTCTCCTGCCGGTTAGCCAAGGTGCAAATGCAAAGGCAAAGTTCTTGAAGGAAATTAGAAATGCTACTCCAGTAAACACACAAATGATAAGAAAGCACAACAGCCTTTTTGCTGATACTAACAAAGTTTGAGTGGTCTGGATTAGAAGATCAAACCAGCCACCACATTCCCTTAAGCCAAAATCTAATCCAGAGCAAGGCCCTAACTCTCTTCAGTTCTATGCAGACTCAGAGAGGTGAGGAAGCTGCAGGAGAAAAGTGTGAAGCTAGCAGAGGTTGTTGGTTCAAGAGTTTTAAGTAAAGACGCCAGGTCCATAACATCACAGAGTAAGGTGAAGCAGCAAATACTAACGTAGAAGCTGCCACAAGCTATCCAAAAGATCCAGCTAAGTCCACTGATGAAGGTAGTTACATTAGCACCACAGATTTCAATGCAGACAAAATCAGCCTTCTGTTGGGAGAAGATGCGCCTAGGACTTTCATAGCTAGAGAGGAGAAGTCAATGCCTGGCTTCAAAGTTTCCAAGCACTGGCTAACTCTCTTGTTAGAGGCTAAGGCTAAAGATGACTTTAAGTTGAAGGAAATGCTCGTTTACTGTTCTGATAATCCTAGATTCCTTAAGAATTATGCTAAATCTACCCTCCCTATGCTCTATAAATAGAATAGCAAAGCCTGGATGACAGAACTCTTCATAGCATGGTTTATTGACTATTTTAAGCTCACTGTTGAGACCTACTGCTCAGAAAAAAAAGATTCTTTTCAAAATATGACTACTTGTTGACAATGCACCTGGTCACACAGCAGTTCTGACAGAGATACAAAGAAACGAACGTTGTTCTAACTGGATACAGTGAGTTCTGAATTTCTCTTCAGAGAATCAGTGTATCAGCATGTTCAGCTTTCTTATTCTTTAATTCTCTATTTTAAAGTTTAACTTCCTTGTAATTCCTTCTCCACCAGTTCTAATCAGTAGTTCCCATCTGCTCCCCCTCCCCCAAATCCTGACTCATCCCGGTCACCTGATCGCCCCTGGCTACCTGCTCTGACACACCCAAAACCGTCCTTCCTGCCAAAACACCCACCCTGCCACTCCAGCTTGGACCCCTACTCTTTTTAAAACAGCCAATCGTTGAATCAAGGAGTTTTACAAAGGAGGCGAAAAAAAGTAAAATAAAATAAAATAGCCAATCTGGATTAGTCTAGTTTGTGCGGTGTAACCCTAGCCAATAGGGGACGACACAGCAGTAGGGACGACACCCCCACCCCCCAGCATAAGTACCCCTTCCCCCCTTGTCCAAGCCTGCGGTTGCCATGCTGCCCCATGCGTGCACCCTGCACCCTTCTATACAAGTAAACTGCCCTGCTGGGAGGATTCATATTTGAGTGTTATTTCTTTTGCGGCATTGAAATTTTGCTTATAGCATTCTCATGCCTACTAACACAATCCCCATTCTACAGCCCATGAATCAAGGAGTAATTTAGACTTTCAAGTCCTTTTTTTTTTTTTTTGAGACAAAGTCTCACTCTTGTCCAGGCTGGAGTGCAATGGCGCGATATCAGCTCACTGCAACCTCTGCCTCCCAAGTTCAAGCGATTCTCCTATCTCAGCCTCTCTAGTAGCTGGAATTACAGGCATCCGCCACCACGCCCAGCTCAGGTCTTGTTTGTTTGTTTTGAGATGCAGTCTAGCTCTGTCGCCAGGCTAGAGTGCAATGCCACAATCTCGGCTCACTGCAACCTCTGCCTTCCGGGTTCAAGCAATTCTTCCGCCTCAGCCTCCCGAGTAGCTGGGATTACAGGGGCGCACCACCACGCCCGGCTAATTTTTGTATTTTTAGTAGAGACGGGGTTTCAACGTCTTGGCCGGGATGGTCTCGATCTCTTGACCTCGTGATCCGCCCGTCTCAGCCTCCCAAAGTGCTGGGATTACAGGCATGAGCCACCACGCCCAGCCAAGTCTTTCTTTTTAAGAAATACATTTTAAGCTGGGCGCGGTGGCTCATGCCTGTAATCACAGCACTTTGGGAGGCTGAAGCAGGTGGATAACCTGAGGTCAAAGAGTTAAGAGACCAGCCTGACCAACAATGATGAAACCCCATCTCTACCAAAAATACAAATTAGCCGAGTGGTGGCAGATGCCTATAATCCCAGCTGCTCTGGAGGCTGAGGCAGGAGAATCGCTTGAACCCAGGCGGCGGAGGTTGCAGTGAGCTGAGATCGTGCCATTGCACTCCAGCCTGGGCGACAGAGAGACACTCCGTCTCAAAAAAAATACATTTTGGGCCTGGCACGTGGCATGGTGGCACACGCCTGTAATCCCAGCACTTTAAGAGGCCAAAGCAGATGGATCACCTTAGGTCAGGAGTTGGAGCCTGGCCAACATGGGGAAACCCCATCTCTACTAAAAATACAAAAATTAGCTAGGCATGGTGGCGGGTGCTGTGATCGCAGCTACTCAAGAGGCTGAGACAGGAGAATTGCTTGAACCCCAGAGGTGGACGTTGCAGTGAGCTGAGATCACACCACTGCGCTCCAGGCTGGTTGACAGAGCAAGACTCGTCACGAAAACAGAAAAGAAATAACATTTTTTAAGCTATAGCTGTGATAGATGGTGATTTCTCTGATGAATCTGGGCAAAGTCAACTGAAACCCTTCTGTAAAAGATTCAACAGTCCAGATGGGTTTAAGAACATTTGTGATTCATGAGAGAAAATCAAAATGTCAGTATTAACAGGAGCTTGGAAGAAGTTGATTTCAACCCTTACGGATGGCCTTGAGGGTTCAGGACTGCAGTGAAGAAAGGAGATATGCTAGGAACAGCAAGAGCACTAGAACTAGAAGTGGAGCCTGAAGATGTGGCAGAAATGCTGCAATTTCATTTAAATCTTAATGGATGAGGAGTTGGTCCTTATGCATAAGCAAAGAAAGTGGTCTCTTAAGATGGAACCTACCCCAAAGATGCTGTAAATATTGTTGAAATGACAACAAAGTATTCAGAAAATCACATAAATGTAATTGATAAAGCAGCAACAGAGTTTGAAAGGATAGCTTCCAATTTTGAAAAAAGTTCTAATGTGGATAAAATGCTATTAAACACCAGCACGTGCTACAGAGACGTCTTTCATGAAAGATTCAACGGATGTAGCAAACTGTATCGCCGTCTTATTTTTAAGGAATTGCCACAGCCACCCCAACTTTCAGTAACCACTGATCAGTCCAAAGCCATGAACTCATAGGCAAGACCTTCCATCAGCAAAAAGATTTTAACTTGCTGAAGGCTCAGATGATTGTCAGCATTTTTTAGCAATAAGGTATTTTTAAATTAAGACCCGCACATTGTTTTTCTAGACATACTGCCATTTTCACACTTTAATAAACTACAGTTTAGTATAAACAACTTTTATACGCACTGGGAAGCCAAAAGATATGTGCAACTTACTCTATGTCAACATTCATTTTGTTGCTGTGGTCTGGCACCAAACTGCAGTATCTCCAAAGTAAGCTTGCACACACAGAATACACACATGCACATTAGATGCACATGCATACACATACATGTAGGTATGTGTGCCTGTGCAGTATACATGTATACATGCATGTGTATACATATACATATAAGAACATGCACTTACATACACACATACACATACAAACAGACACAAAAGCAGAGGCAACCAGGTAGAGTTCAGTGTGTGAATCTCATGTTCAGATTCTCCTTGAACCGCATGGCCTCTTTTATAGAATAAACCTGTTGACAGTTGGGCAGTGAAAGGTTCTAGTCAAAATGATACCAACTGCAGAAGATCCTAGAGACACTTTAAAATCAAAAGGTGATTTTTTTTTTTTTTTTTTTGAGACAGAGTTTCGCTCTTGTTGCCCAGGCTGGAGTACAATGGCACGATCTCAGCTCATCACAACCTCTGCCTCCAGAGTACAAGCGATTTTCCTGCCTCAGCCTCCTGTAGCTGGGATTATAGGCATGTGCACCATCACACCCGGCTAATTTTGTACTTTTAGTAGAGATGGGGTTTCTCCATGTTGGTCAGGCTGGTCTCGAACTCCTGACCTCGAATAATCTGCCGTCTTTGGCCTCCCAAAGTGCTGGGATTACAGGCATGAACCACCATGCCGGGACCAAAAACGTGATTTTTAAAAATTCTCTTTAATAAAAGTCAGTTAGCTACTCTAAGGAAGTTTCCAGATAGATTTTAGAGTTCCCATTCAGAGACACACTAAGGGCGAAGACCTCCTGAGAAGGGGTCTCTCCAGGCCATCTGGGGACCACTATGCACCCCCATGAATGTGGGTGTTCTGCCTGTCCTGGGGCCCTAGGGACCCTCCGGCCTGAGTCTGGGCATCTGAAGCTCTGAGATGGGTAACTGAGGACGACAGAGGGCCCCACATCCCTTATTCCCAGTCCACAAGAGAGCATGATGATTATTTTGTCGGCTGTTTGACTTTCCTCTCTCTAACCCCATAATTGCGACTTCCTCCCAACAAGTTCCTCTGGTCATTGGGTGCATCTGAGTCACACTCTGGGGACAGGGGTAAGTGAAGTTTCCCGAGCCGAGAGAAGCAAAGCAGAGGCATGATGATTGAGATCTCCAGGGGCTGCAGTGCAGGCCCCAGGCCGGACCCTGCCCACTCCCCCTGGCTGGCCTGGGGTGAATGCAATCTCCCATAAACCCAAGTGGCAAAACTCCACAAGACTTTGGTGCAGTGGGCACAGCATGCAAGGAAGGAATGACAACTGGCGATTCTCAGTGCAAGGGTGCTAGGAAGGGGGGACAGGTTGCAACCAAGAGGCTCTACTCCCAGCCTTCTGTCCTCCAGTCCCTGCCACCAAGCCATGTCTCCCACAGACAATCACCAGGAGCAGCGGGGGCGGGAAGCAATAGAACCTGACCTGTGCCGGGCGTGCAGAGTGCCTAGTCCCCATCTTCTGCCTAAGCCCCATCTTCTGCCAGCTGGTGATGCACCCGGATCCTGGTCTCAGCCTGGAATACACGAGGAGGCTCAGATCCACCTTGGATAAGTCCTACAAATGGCCAGGGTCGGAACAATCTTTGAGGCCAAGAGTGTGTCTCGGAAAGTTCGCAAGCGTCCTACGTAAGGGAGAGGCTGACTTTTCCTTCCTTCCTCAGCCACACTTAGAAGCTTTGAAATGGCTACCTCCACCAGGACCATCACCCCTGCCTGCACTGAGCTCACTAATGGACCTTTCAGTCCCAACACTGTTTTTTAAACCAACCCTTGCCCGTCCAGGGGGTGCTATCTTTTCATCTTTCAAACACAGGAAAGGAAGAGTCACAATGTGGAATGACAAAAATGCCCGTCGGCTTCTGCAATGCCTCTCCTTGCAACACATACAGAAATCTCTCTTAAGTAACAACCAGGTAACACACCCTCATGGGTAAATAACTTGAAGATTTTTCAGGAATATTACGTGGCAACTGGGAGAATACCCTCTGGGATTTTTCATCCTAGTTTGTTTTTTTAAGTGCGGACTGACTTCTCGGCCTACTAATAATTGGAGGCGCTGGGGACATTTGGAAATGTGAGGACATTTTAACCATTACCACCACTGAGGAGACCACTAGCATCTAGTGAGAGGAGGCAGGAAGGCCACACCACTCCTGGAGCAAACTATCCAACAAGGAATTATTCCACCCCACATGCCATTAACTGCACCTTACTGAATCACATCCACAGTTCAAGAACGTGTGTCACGGAATTCTCCAGAGGAAGTCTTCAACCTGGAAGCACGGCCTCTTTTCCAGAGGGCTGGCTAGAAGGCAGGCAGTGAGTAAGCCTCTGGACATCGCTGCCTGCCCATCGTCCCTCTGAAGAATGACAAATGACGAGAACCTCCAGACCACTCCCACCCCACCCCCACCAAGGAGGCCTGAGCACACGGGACTGGCCCAGGCTGGCCCTCCACTGTCCACCCCCATGTGGGCGCTGACGCCTGTGTACCGGACACTGCTTCCTGCAGGCAAGAATGAGGCACCCCGCTTCCAGCATCAGAGCCTCTAGTAGGTTCCCAACATAAAAGGAAACAGGGAATTTGTGGTCCTGGTAAGAGCAAGCTACAGCAAGCCGTACGGAGGAGGATCAAAGAGGCTGCGCCACCTCCCAGGTAATCCCCGCCAGGAATGCTTCCTCGGCCTGCATTGTTTTCTTTTTTTCTTACCCCAGGGCAAAAAGCAAAGCCCCCAGTCTGCACCTCCTTTCAGGCTAACTTGACACTTGGCAGAGGGTCCCACACCCTCCTCCATGCAAGCGCGGGTGCCTCCGTCAGCCCCAAACGTGTCCATCAGCCCGACTTCAAAGAGGCCGACCCCAGCACCTCCCCCCCCTGCAATGGAGCACATCTGCAGAGACCAAGAAAGGCCCAGGTTTTCAGCCTAAGGACTTGGGGTTCAGGCCCACCTCTCCCATCACCTACTTGCAAATTTCAACTGACTCCTGTTTCGTCCATGGAAAAATCGGGGCAAAATAACCGCAGCCTCCCTTGGCAGGTTTCCCACACATGAGGAACAAACAGGGTCCACTGCCTCCCTGCTCAGCAGAGGGTCCCAGCTCTGCCTCCCCAGAGCCCACTCTCCCACACAGCCACGCGATGGGACATTCCTCTGTGTACACCTGCAGGAAAACCCCACTTATGGTCTGAGGCCAAGCCCTCCTTGGTTACGTCCAAGGCCATGAGCAGGAGGGAGCTTTGCATATTCCACTCGACCCCTTCCACTCAGCTGGGCATGACAAAACCGGCCAAGAATCTCCCAGAGCCCACATCTTCCCAGAGAGCTCAAGGGAAAGCACTGGAAGGCAGAAGCAAATCCCGGACCGTCCATGTATATGGACCTCCCATGACACTCTTCCAATCCCATGTTTAATGCATACTGAAATATACAGACATCGAGATACATGTTGAGATTTTTAATAATGGGAGCAGGAGACTTCCCCAAAGGACAGCAGAGGCGGCCTCACAACATTCCATCTTAGGAATGTGACCGTGGGAAGTTCCAAGAACTTTCTGGCGCAGGGCGGTGCCTCAGCCTCCTCACATCATCTTTATGCACTTCAGGGGCATGTAGAGAATGGAGAGCAAGAGGCAGGGATGGGGGCTGGAAGAGGCTAAAACAAGGGGCACAGGGGCCAGTCTTATGAGAGGCCAGCCCTCCTGCTCTACCATCCCTGAGGCCTCCATCAAAGTCCACGGCACCCCATGGACCCAGCCTCCCTGGGGCTCCTGTCCGTCTCTGCGCTCACCTCCTTCCACTCCCCTCATTCCACGTTCAAGCTCCATCATGCATCTTCATCAGGGCGATGGGGCAGCCTGGGGACCAGGACACGCACAGAGCTGCTGTAGCATAGGACAAGGGCCCTTTTACAAAATCCCTGACCTTCACATTCAGGGGGCCGAGCAGCCCTGATAATTTGATGAAGCTACAAACCAGAGAACAACAAGCCACACACACTACACCTGGCTTGAAGGGATTCACAATGTCGTGAGGGCCACTGAGGCCCCAGGGCAGGAAGCTGGGTCTACCCCACCCGCTCCACCCCCACAGGACTGCCAGAGCCAGCCTTCACTGCCCATCTCAAACTGGGCTTTTATGCATCAATGCCAGGGTCAGAATGTCTGTGCCCCATCCCCGTCCAGTTCCTATGTTGAAGCCCTAACCCCCAGGTGATGGTATGAGGAGGTGGGGCCTCAGGAAGGTGGTTTGGTCATGCAGCTGCAGCCTCAGCCTGGGCTTAAGGACTCATAATAGCCCCAGGGAGCTCCCTCATACCTGTAGCACGTGAGAGCACAAAGAGGGCGCCATCTATGAACCAGGAAACAGGCCCTCACCAGAAACCGAGGGCCTTGATCTTAGACTTCCAGCCTCCAGAACTGTGAGAAATAAATTCCTGTCGTCTATAAATTGCCCTGTCTAAGGTATCTGGTTATAGTAGCACAAACCAATTAAACATCGCTCTGTCCAAAACGTGATTTCCACCATGAAATGCTGGTGTTCTCATGTCTTCCATAAATCTGTCCAACCAAAGCCCTCTTTGAAGAGGGGCTCCAGGCAGAAGGGGTTCTGTGTTTCTGGCGGGCCCCCATGTAGCTCCAAGCCGTGACTACTCTATCTGCCTCAGTCACTCTGGGTGATCCTCATGTGCCCAGGCAGAGGGCCTGGCCTGGGGATGCCCAGGGAGTTTTGCCTAGCTTTGGTGTTAGGGACATGAACAAGAATGAGCATGGCTAAAGAAGGGTATGGCCAGAGAGGGCTGGGCCTGGAGCGGGAGGTGGGGCCGCATCTTGGCTCCCAACTGTTTGTTGAGTTGAATTGTCCCCAGGCACTGATGGAGTTGGCCAGTCCTGAAACTCACCTTCCCTGTGCCTTGAATTTATCTATGGTGTTCTTATCCATGTCATCTTTGGAGAGAAAAGTCTTTTTCCCATGCACAACCAAGAAACTGACTTTACCTGTTTTGTATGTAGTTAAGAATTCCACCAAAAAGAATTTCACCACCATACCAGCATCTCCAAGAATGTTTCCTAACCTCAGTTGTAGAGTTTTGTGAAATGCTGCACTTACTCCGGTAGACAGCAGCAGACCAGGCCAGGCACAGTGGCTCACGCCTATAATTTCAGCACTTTGAGAGGCCGAAGTGGGTGGATCACCTGAGGTCAGGAGTTCGAGACCAGCCAGACCAACATGATGAAACCCTGTCTCTACTAAAAATACAAAAATTAGCCTGGCGTGGTAGCATGCGCCTGTAATCCCAGCTACTTGGGAGGCTGAGACAGGAGAATTGCTTGAATCCGGGAGGCAGAGGTTGCAGTCAACTGAGATCATGCCATTGCACTCCAGCCTGGGCAACAAGAGTGAAACTCTATCTCAAAAAAAAAAAAAAA
>NW_016107587.1:2284767-2287307 GCF_001604975.1 Cebus imitator | reverse complement strand
AAAAAAAAAAAAAAAAAAGAGGCAGCAGACCAGGCTCAATGATGTGGCCTTTTAAGTGTTTATCCACCTTTGACCAAATAAATCTAATTCTCTCTTTGAGTCTACTTAAAATAAATGTCAATGATGAAGATATTTTTTGCAGAACTTTGTTGAGGAAAAATGAGCTGGCCTTTCCATTTCCAGAATGACCTCCAGGTCAGAGACACACACTGGGTCAGTCCGGGGAAGGGAGGCCACTCCTCCCCTGGATGGTCAGGGTGCACAGGGGATTTTTACCATCATCACTGCAATGGAGAAATGTTTACCTACCAAACTGTATTGAAACTGTGCTTCAGTTCCTTGCCAGCCTTGGGCTGTTAGTAAGAGGGCTGATGTCTGTGCTGGGGTTCCAGTTGAAGGGTTGCAGGAGCAGCCAGTGGGGCCACAGGCAGAGTCGGCCAAGGGCTGGGTGCCCCTGACAGCCGCAAAGAGGAGGACGAGGGAGTCTGGAGAGACGGCCACCTGTTGGTTGTGTCTCCCTGGAACACCTGACTGATGAATACCACTAAGCTCTTGGCTGCCTCTTCCACCCTACCCCCATTCACCTCTCAGTTTCTACAGCACCTTCTTTTCCTCTGCAGACACGTCCCTTCTCACAGCTTGGTCCAGATGCACACATGGCTACCTACTGCTCCTGAGCCCGTAGGAACTCACCTCCTTGTTACAGGAAAAGCACACTGTCTTGCACACAAAAGCAGCTCAGTCTGCATCTCTTTGGTGAAGAATCAAAATCCTCAACCAGTAGAGTAGGCTATAAAGACACTGGCCTCTAGAAATGTTGATATTTTTATTTATTTTATTTATTTATTTTTTTGAGACGGAGTCTCACTGTGTTGCCCAGGCTGGAGTGCTGTGGCGCAATCTCGGCTCACTGCAACCTCCGCCTCCCGGGCTCAAGCAATTCTCCTTCCTCAGCCTCCTGAGTAGCTGGGATTACAGGTGTACACCACCACACCTGGCTGATTTTTGCATTTTTAGTAGAGACGGGGTTTCACCATCTTAGCCAGGCTGGCCTCAAACTCCTGACCTCAGGTGATCAGCCTGCCTCGGCCTCCCAAAGTGCTCAGATTACAGGCGTGAGTCACCACACCTAGCCGATTTTTTTATTTCTTAAGGTAATAAGCCAGTAGGTGGGGGGCAAAGTTAGATATAAGCAAATGCTGAAAATATGCACAAATTTACACTTGTTAACACCAACCTCACTTTCTAATTTCATAGTCTGCTGGATTTCCTAATCTTAGGCAAAAATTCACATTGGGGGTTCAGGGAGCTAAAAGGACTTCCCCTAAGTATGAGAACTGTAAATGGAGCTTATTCTTCACACAGGACCTGAGACACTTTGGAAGAGCAGCCAGCCACAGTCTGACAGCATGATAGGCATAGATTATTGTAAAGCCACATGGAACTTTAAAGACATCTGAATTAACAGCTTCCCTGGGGTTTCAGACTAGTACTACACATTGGAAAAAAGATTAATCCAGATGAGTGGTTCTAAACCCTGTCGAGCCCCAACCCAGAGTGTCTGATGCAGGAGGTCTGTCTGGGGTGGAGCCCAGGACTGGTATTCCTAACAGTTTCCAGGGGATGCTAATGCTGGTTTCAGGACCTCACTGTGAGAACTGCTGACTTAAGACAGCAGTTGTCCAAAAACATGGACTCCTCATCAGAGCCACCCAAGCAGCTTGGCTGGTGGGTGAGCCTGGGCAGGCATCTGTCATATGGCAGTGACTGAAGCTACATTCACGTCTCCACTGCAGTTACATAGGGTGCTGTCCAAAGGCACTGCAGGTGCTCTTACAGAGTCAGGGTTTGAGAAAAGGCATACATCTTTGTTTTGGCAGATTTGCAAACCACCTATGGAATCAACATCTTAAATCCAATTCTCTCTGGCTCCACTACCCCTTTTACTCTGAAAAGCTTGCTCCCCAGGCAAAAGAGATTACTAAGTAACAATCTGATTATATGCAAGACAATAAGTGTTTCTGAAGTGCTAAAGAACAGTTAAGAACTACCATTGCTTAACTCCTTAGGCAAAAAACCAAACAGCAACAACAAACCATCAGAGAATAACTGATTCAGGCAAAGGCTATCCTTGGATGTTAAAACTGCTGAGTCAAAGTTGTTAGGAGGCGGTCTCAAAGGTAAGAAGGGAATCTGGAGGTCTCAACCAAGTGATCTGACTTAGCCAACAGCAGGACAAAAAGGCATTCCAAATCATGGCCGGGCAAGGTGGCTCATGCCTGTAATCCCAGCACTTAAGGAGGCCGAGGTGGGCAGATCACCTGAGGTCAGCAGTTCGAGACCAGCCTGGTCAACATGGTGAAACCCTGTCTCTACTAAAAATACAAAAACATCAGCCAGGCATGGTGGTGTACACCTGTAGTCCCAGCTACTCGGGAAGCTAAGGCAGGAAAATCACTTGAATCCGGGAGGGAGGTTACAGTGAGCTGAGATGGTGTCACTGCACTCCAGCTTGGGCAACAGAGCAGGACTTCTCAAAA
>NW_016107587.1:2283151-2284742 GCF_001604975.1 Cebus imitator | reverse complement strand
AAAAAAAACAAAAACAGAACAGGAAACTAGCCTGAGCCCTTTAAAAAGGCAAAGTCCAGGAAAGAAATAACATTGTCCCTGTTTTCAGATGGCATGATAATCTACATGGGAAATCCCCAGGAATATAAAAAACAAAACTTTGCAAGGTCACAGGATACAAGGTAAACATACAAAAGTCAATTGCATTTCTATGCACAAGCAATGAACTCATAGACACAAAATTAAAAATACAAGGCCATTCACAATCACTTTAAGAAGTGAAACTTAAGACGAACACTTGGGTGTACATCTTAAGACATACACAGGACTTGCATGCCAAAAGTACACAGATGCCAATGAAAGAAACGAAAGATAATCTAAATAACTGAAAAGATATATCATGTTTGTGAGCTGGAAGTCCTTCAGCAGGTGAGTGATTAAGTAAACTGTGGTCTATCCCTCATAGGTAACAATGCTCAGTAATAAGGAGCAAGCCACTAATACACACAACCTGGATGAATCTCCAGAGAATTACGCCGAGTAAAAACCATGAATTCTGGGAGGTTGCATACTATATGATTCCATTTCATTTATGCGATACTCTATTTTTTTTTTTTTTTTTTTTTTTTTTTTTTTTTGGTGAGGGGACGGAGTCTCACTCTATCGCCCAGGCTGAAGTGCAGTGAGATCTTGGCTCACTGCAAACTCCGCCTCCCGGGTTCAAGCGATTCTCCTGCCTCAGCCTCCTGAGTTGCTGGGACTACAGGTGCACACCACAATGCTGAGCTAATTTTTGCATTTTTAGTAGAGACAGGGTTTCACCACGTTGGCCAGGCTGGTCTCGATCTTTTCACCTTGTAATCCACTCGCCTCGGCCTACCAAAGTGCTGGGATTACAGGCATAAACCACTGTGCCTAGCCTTATGTGACATTCTCAAAATGACAAAACCACAGAAATGAAGAACAGATTAACGGTTGTCAGGGGTCACAGAGGGCGGGGACGGGAGAAAGTGGAAGTGGTCATAAAGTAGCAATGTCAGGGATACTTGTGGTGAGGGAATGTCCTGTATCTTGACTATATCAATTTCAGTATCCTGTTGTGATAATGTTCTGGAGTTTTTCAAGGTGTTTCCACTACAGGAAAATGGGTAAAGGACACACGAGATCTCAATATATGATTTCTTAAAACTGCCTGCAAACGGCCTCAAGACAAAACATTTAATTTTAAAAAGTCTTTGGAAATAAAACAAATGTTGACATCATGAAAAAATACTAATAAGATTAAAATAAAGAAAGCAAGGGTCTGCCTCAGATTTCAGAACACAGATACGGAGTTAGCCCAACTTGTAAACCATGATGGGATTCTGAGTAGATTAAGGCACATCTGCAAACAACTTTGGGGGATGATTGGGAAAATTCAAATATGGACTGGTTGTCAGCTGATGTCATGCAGTCAGTATTCAATGTCTCAGGTCATCATGGCTTTAAGGATGAAGGGTATGTATAGGGACATGTTCTTGTCCTTAGGAAATGCAGGATAAAGTACTAATGGCTGCCATTCATGATGCGTACTTGTTTTCACGTCAGATAAGGAGAGATAAACTAAATATGG
>NW_016107587.1:2271889-2282327 GCF_001604975.1 Cebus imitator | reverse complement strand
AAAAAAGAAATTCATATGATGACATCGGTGATTGATGAAGGGACCTTTCACCCCGCCTTATCAGGTTTCAGGGTGCCCCCGACCACTAGGTGTTGAAGGGCTCCCCAGCCTCTTGGGCCTTAAGATGTCAATAGAGAGATTTCCTGAGCCCTCAGTAATGGAGGAAACTCCTGATCCTTGGGGATAGAGGGACCACCCCCAACCCCTCAAGCCTCAGATCTCCCAACCCCTTGGTGATGGATGAACCCCCTACAATGCCCACCCTTGCCACCCTGGCTGCACTGCTCTGGGCACACCCCTCCATCACTGATATCAGAAAGGTAGGTTCATGGACAGTGCTGAACAGCTGTCACAGTGACAGATCCTGGAGGGGGACCTAGGCCACTAGCTAGAATCTAACCCTGGTGGTCCTACTGCCACCTTCGTTCTCATTGAAGAAATCAAGATTTGGGACCAGAGAAAGCAGCAACCAAGTCAGTCCTCACCCATGTCTATCGAAAGCCCAGAGCCAGGCCTCAGATCCCACTGATATTTGAGAGCACCATCAGAAGACAGTAGACCCTGACCCTCATTAATGCAGGGCCTTTGCTGGGGGCAGGACCCACTGAGAAGAGGAATAAAGGTCAGGATTCGCCAGCCGGCCAGGTCTGGGGCACTCTGCTCTCTAACATTTTGCTCTAAGGCTAACATGAATTATTCTGCCAGTTGCCCCCTAAAACAAGAGAAGCCTGGGCACCTGGCTGATTCTCTAGCCCAGTGCTGTGACATGCTGATTTCTAAGCTGCCTCCACTCTGCTGTCTATACCCACAAGCACCCCAGCAAAACTCCATTCTGGGGGCTCCCCCAAGACCCTCTAAGAGGCTGCCCTGCCCTCAAGCCCTTGCAAAGTTGGCACAGGAAATGCAATCTCTCTCAAAGAAAAGACCGGTGATTCAAAACACTAAGCCTCAGACTCCAGAGGGCCCTGGGGCCTGCAGGAGAGGGTAGGGAGAGGTGAGCCAGGCCACAGCAGCCAGCAGGCCACAGGGTCATCTTCCTTCACCTGCGAGATGTGGCTGGCAGAACTGGGGGCTCTGGAGCAGGCAGAATGGAGACAAGCAAACTCCAGGTCTGAGGGGCGTGATCGGAAGCCCTTTGCCCTACCATGTCCAAGCTCAGATGGTAGGCAAGCTGCCTCGCCCTGCATTTGCCTTCTGAGCCTCAGTTTCTACAGAGTTAGTGAGGGTTAAATGCATCTGAGACAGAGCAGGCACACTGAACATTAGCTGCATGAAAGCAATGAGTGAGTGAATGATTAAATGAACAAAGGAAGAAAAAAGTGAATCTCCCCTCACAGGGCCTCACACACAGTCAATAATTCATGCCAGCCACTTCCCTGCCCGAGGCCTCCACTCTGGGGTGTGCACCTTGTATGCATGGCAACAAGCCATGCCGCTGTGCCGTATCACATTAGTGCAGCTGCAAACAGAACAGTGTGTTATGGAAACCCCGGCAGATGTGGGGGAGACGTGAGCAGCACCCACGTGATAGCTTGCCATGTGTTTTACCCAGGGCCAAGGCCAAGCGCCAACTGTTTGACACAATGGCCCTGAAGTGGGCTGCAGCCTCTTTGAGGAAGGTCAGATGGATCTGCTGATAAAGAGATCACTTGTACCGGGACACTCTATCTCCTCCTAACTGTGGCTGTGAACAAAGACCACAGTATTCTCAGCGTGCCGCTGTCACCACACCCATTCCTCCTCTGAGCAGGGATCTGAGCAGTTGCTCATCTGAGAACTGATGTGCTTCAGCCACGAAGCCGATGTATTATACGGACCCAAACATCTCTCCAAAATTTGGCCAATGTCTTACGTGCACTCAGTCCCCGATACAGAATCTGTAACATAATCTGGGAGTCTCAGCAGAAAGCAGAAAGGTGGAGATGAGACATTTTCCCAGGACGGGTCTGTTGGATGCCCAGCATCTTTATAAGAACAAAACCTGCATTTAAATGTTACAGAAGAAACCGGGCGCAGTGGCTCACGCCTGTAATCCTGCACTTTGGGAGGCTGAGGCGGGTGGATCACCTCAGGTTAGAAGTTCGAGACCAGCCTGACCAACATGAGGAAACCCCATCTCTACTAAAAATACAAAAAAATAGCAGGGTGTGGTGGCAGGCATAATCCCAGCTGCTCGGGAGGCGGAGGCAGGAGAACTGCTTGAACCCAGAAGGTGGAGGTTGCAGTGAGCCGGACTGCACCACTGCACTCCAGTCTGGGCAACAGAGTGAGACTCCGCCTCAAACATACATAAGGGCCGGGCACAGTGGCTCAAGCCTGTAATCCCAGCACTTTGGGAGGCAGAGGCAAGTGGATCACAAGGTCAGGAGTTCAAGATCAGTCTCACCAATATGGTGAAACTTCATCTCTACTAAAAATACAAAAAAATTAGCCAGATGTGGGGGCACACGCTGAGATGGTGCCACTGCACTACAGCCTGGGCGACAGAGAGAGACTCCATCTCCGAAAAATAAATAAATAAATAAATAAAACACAAGGATCTGGCATGGTAGCTCATGTCTGTAATCCCAGCACTTTGGGAGACCAAGTCAGGTGGATCACCTAAGGTCAGGAGTTTGAGACCAGCTTGGCTAACATGGTGAAACCCCATCTCTACCAAAAAGACAAAAATTAGCTGGGTGTAGTGATGGGCGCCTGTAATCCCAGCTACTTGGGAGGCTGAGGCAGGAGAATCACTTGAACCTGGGAGGCAGAGGCTGCAGCAAGCCGAGATTGTGCCACTACACTCCAGCCTGGGGGACAGAGCAAGATTCCGTCTCAGAAAAAAAGAAAGAAAGAAAGAAAAAATAAATAAATATTACACAAGGGATTACACAGTGCTGGTGGGTCTACATCAAGACTGGAATCCATTTTGAGAACAAAACAAAGGAAATAATTCTTGCCATTTGGCAATACGGATTTGAAGGAGGCAAACTCCACAACACACTCTGTCCAGAAAGAGTATTCTTTTGTGCTGAGGTCACAGCTCTGTAGGCATACCTCATCTCAAGGAGCCTGCATGGACTCCTGGCAGGCGTTTGTCATCAACTTTCAATAACACAACTTGCAATGTGGCTATTTTCCAAGGAAATAACAGCAGGCTAGATTCTCAAGTCTGTAAGATGAGGTGCAAATGGTTCTCTTCTGAAAGTTAAAGGAATAGGTTACAAAGCAAAACTCCAAGAACGAAAGCTGTGGCCCTAATAAAAACATGAAGGAAAGCCTGGGAAAGTGTACCAGCATCTCCCTCTCTCCTCGTAAGCGATCACTTCTAGAATATTTCCATCTAGCTGTGCAACTGTCCCCTCCCATTGTGAAGTGTACTGTGTGGGGACCAGATTAGGAGGCCAGCCCCTGGCTGTCCAGAGGATGGAATAGAGGCTCTGAGTGATGTCACACCTTGGCAAGGACACGTAGCTAACTCTAAGCTCCTTCCAAAGCTCTTATCATTTTTTTAAAAGCAACAGCAGCCTTGGTTCTTGTCCTTGGAGGAGTTAAGACTTAATGAGGACAGAGAGATACAAACAAAAATTACACAATCCAATCCCACAGAATGTGAATGGGTAAAGGCCACAGCTAACTGGGCCTCAGGACAGGGGGCTGGGCCTCTGTTGGTCAGCGTCCCACCCGGACCACTCTGGAGGGTACATGGCTTGCGAGGGGCTCAGGAGGCCCACAGGCCCACCCCTTTCTCAGTCTGTCTTCGTGGAGCAACCTGGGCCAATCTGAAAAACACTTCTTCTGGGATCAGAGCTCTCAAAAGGGTAACCAACCACAGGTGAAAGAAAAGGACTCAAAGGCTACCTGGCTTTCATTCAAGAGGACGTCGGGTACCCGGTGTTGACAGCTACTCCTAACAGCTCAGTGAGGTCCATGCTATCAACCCAGTTTCCAGCATCACTTCAGAGAAGTTTGGGGACCATCCCAGGCCCCACAGAGAGCAAGTAGCAGGGACGAGGAGTGCCACCAGGGCTCCTGCAAAGCCTGCTCCCTTTCCACTTCACCCGCAGGGCAAACAGACAGGACAACGCGGCCGCAGTCAGCACCCACGCTGGGACCTCCCTCTTGTTCGTTCAAAGCCATCTGGTAGTATGGGAAACGGAAAAGCTGGTGTCCCCAGAGCTCACAGAGCTGACAACAGGCAGAACTGTGCAGAAAAACCGGTGTGTACAAATGAAAGGAGAGGCAGTACCTCCAGAAGGTCAAGGGCACTCCGGACAATAGCGGTCACAGTCGTCAAAAGTCTCTGTCAGCTCCCGCTCATTCACCCATTTCATCTTGGCACTGAAAACAGAAGCCGGGTCTGTCTGGAACTCAGCTGGGACGTTACTGGCTGCAGAGCTGAACTCAGCACCAACAGCCCCCGGCTGGCCGCTCACCAAGAGTCACAGACTCACAGGCCAAGGTCGACATTAAGCAGCCCATGCACATCTAGCCCTGTTAGCGTGCCATTGGCCACACAGCTGTGCTTGCCCCATGTATGGTGTCCCAGGGAGCCACGCTTCAGAATAACTCACCCAGTCTGTGAAGACCGAGCTTGGCAGGAGCCACGGCACGTCCCACCCTTCTCACCGGGGCCCACAGGTCCTGGCAGCCGGCCATCAGGGAGAGGAATGCAACTCCGCAGGGCATGACCATGCAGAGAGGCCACCTCCCTGCGAGGTGTGAGGCTGCACAGACCTCCCCACAGGCTCCGCACAGACAGACAAGCAGACACCCAACAAGCTGAAGCTGATGAGCATATTCTAAAAGAAGCAGGGCCAGGCGCAGTGGCTTACGCCTGTAATCCTAGCACTTTGGGAGGCCGAGGTGGGTGGATCACCTGAGGTCAGGAGTTCAAGATCAGCCTGGCCATCAGGGTGAAATCCCATCTTAAAAAAAAAAAAAAGAAAGAAACAGCATTGACCAAAATGGTTTACTCACAAATAGCCAGCCCAGCAGCCGAGAGACCACTTGGAGTAAGGCCATCCCTCCAGGGCATTCTGAGACATCAGTGCAGTCACAAGTCGGAGGATGACACCCAGAGACTGGCAACACCTACGTCAGGATCCAGGTTTTGGAGGACCATCAGTAAGACAGTCACACACACACCATGCTTTTCACACCCCTGCTGCAAACACCTCCGTGGGAAGTGGAAAATGAACGATCGTGCGTGCTGTTATCCTGCGAGAAATGGATAAACACCATTCTGGTTGTCGCATTGTCCCTAATATCAAGCAAAATGCCTTAAAAGCACAGTATGCGCTCAATGACGACCTATGTTTTGGATTATTCCTATTTACATGGAGGTGGGGCTGGGAGTTAAAGAGCAACACATCCCAACTCTGTTGAGTGTTTCGGGTTACCTGTCTCACTCAAATTTTTCATCAGAATAGTCTGGTTACACCTGAATCCTTGCCCATGGGAAGGGGAAAATGAGAAGGGTCCCGGGGACACAGGGGGAGTTGCTGTCAGTGCTTCTCCCAGAAATCAAGGGGCACATGTGGCCAACGTTTCTCAAAACGTGTGGTCCCAGGGCAGGCTGGACCTCCAGAGGTGGGACCCACCCGGCAGCCCTTCCTTCGGAAAGAGGCCAGGGCCCCAAGTATTGGAGCCACTCCGCCTTCTTCCCAGGACCCAACCAAATGATTTTACTATTCATTATGCTAATATGCCCTTTGTTTCAGGCCCAGGAGCCAACGCCTTGATACAAGCCAGAAGGGCAATGCCTTCGCCCACCTCACGGACCCCATTCTTCCTTTGTGGGCTGTGCTCTTGGAAATTTCAGTTGCAGACTGTCTCCACCTCCCACCCTGGGGACACCCTGCCACCCTCCACACTGGCTCCTACCAGCCCGCTAGGTCGGCCAGGCATCCGTCTCCAATCTGCAAGCTCCTGAAAAGTTGTCCAGGGCTTTGCCGTGTTTCTCCTAAAGAGCAGAAGACCCTACCTTGTGTCTTTGTACAAATCCCCTTTGCTACTCCAGAACACAGTAGGCAGCTCTGCCCAGGGCCTCTGCCCAAGCTGTCCCTCCATCCCAATGGCTCCTCAAAGCCACCCAGGATTTATTCCCTCACCTCCCCCAACCCAGCATCTCCTTGGAAAGAAGCACCCGCTGACCCCAGATAGAGCAACCCGCCACCCCGTCTCTGGGCCTGCAGTCCTGCCCAGCCAGGGACCTCAAGTAATCTGGAGGAGGAACGTTAGGATGAGTCTGCGTCCTCCTTGAGCCCCCAAATCTCACATTCTGCAAATGCCCACGCTGGAAAAGATGCCAGTAATTTTGGTTCAGCTTGTTGAAGGAGGGGAAACAGCCTGCTGTTGACATTCCTGACTTGGAATTGTGAGCACATTCTTAGAGGGTAAAAATTAACCACCATCAGTCGGGGAAGGCATGATGGGGAGGGCATGATGGCTGCACTTCAACGAGTGATCACAAAAACTGCCTCACTCCAAGCGCCCGGGGGCCTTGCCCTGACGCTTAACAGAGCCAAACCAGAGCGAGTCCTGTTCTGGACTCTTCCCTCAGAAAAGCAGCCGAGGAAACCCTGAGTAATTGCACTCATAGATCATAGGTTCTGGCATGCGGTTCCCAGACTGAACCATTTATCCAAATTAAAACCATTCTCCAGAAACAAAATCAGACCCTTTTAATTGAAAATAAAGCCAAGCAACCCCGAAGGCTCTTTTTTTTTTTTTTTTTTTAAATGAAAGACATTCTTCCTGCTTTCTCATCCCATTAATCACAGAGTTTACACAATCTGTCAAAATAGCTCGGTAAGAAGTCTCCCTCTTCCTTTTCCTGCAGGCCTGGTTTTTACCCTGGGGGTGACAACCTAGCCATCTTTAGGGACAGTGGGTGGACACTGTGAGAATCCAGACAGCACCCTATGTCTCAATTGCAGTTTGACCATATATACCAAGGAGTTCCAAAAAGCTTATGTTCACTTCTGCATATATACCCAAAAAAATGGAAAGCAAGGACTTATACACCCATATCCATAGCAGAACTATTCACAGCAGCCAAAGGATAGAAGTACCCCAAGGGTATCAACGGATGAATGGATAAACAAAATGTGCTATAGACACACACACACACACACACACACACAATATTATTCAGCCTTAAAAAGGAGGAAAATTGAGATAATGTTGCGACATGGATGAAACCCTGAGGACATTATGCCACGTGAAATAAATCACGGCGGGGGGTGGTGGCTCACGCCTGTAATCCCAACACTTTGGGAGGCCAAGGCGGGCAGATTATGAGGTCAAGAGATGGAGACCATCCTGGCCAACAGGGTGAAACCTCAACTCTACTAAAAATACAAAAATTAGCTGGGTGTGGTGGTGCATGCCTGTAGTCCCAGCTAGTTCGGAAGCTGAGACAGGACAATCACTTGAACCCAGGAGGCAGAGGCTGCAGTGAGCTAAGATCGTACCACTGCACTCCAGCCTGGCGAGAGAGTAAGACTCCATTTCAAAAAATTATATACATAAAATAAATCACAAAAAATACAAATAGTGTGTGATTCCACTTATACGAGGCACCCTATGTAGTCCGTTTCTTTTATTATTTTATTATTATTTTTTTTGAGATGGTGTCTTGCTCTGTCACCAGGCTGGAGCACAGTGGTGCAGTCTCAGCTCACTGCAACCTCTGCCTCCTGGGTTCAAGCGATTCTTCCTCCTCAGCCTCCCAAGTAGCTGGGACTACACGCACGTGCCAAACACCCAGCTTATTTTTGCATTTTTAGTAGAGACAGGGTTTTGCCATGTTGGCCAGGATGGTCTCGATCTCTTGACTTCGTGATCCGCCCACCTCGGCCCCCCAAAGTGCTGGGATTACAGGCGTGAGCCACCGCGCCCGCCTTTTTTTTTTTTTTTTACCCTTCCCAAACCATACCATGTTCAGATGAAGTCTGTTTCATAGGGACATAAAGTAGAATGGTGGTTGCCAGGGACTGGGGGAGGAGAATGTGGGAATTAGTATTTAAGAGACACAGAGTTTCAGTTCTGCAAAATAGAAAGAGTTCTGGAGCTGGAGGGTGGTGATGGCTGCACAACAGTGTAAAGGTACTTAACGTCACATAACTGTACACTTACATGATTAAAACGACAAAGTGGCTGGGCTCAGTGGCTTATGCCTGTAATCCCAGCATTTTGGGAGGCCAAGGCAGGAGGATCACGAGGTCAGGAGATCGAGACCATCCTGGCCATGGTGAAACCCCGTCTCTACTAAAATACAAAAAATTAGCTGGGCATGGTGGCACACACCTGTAGTCCCAGCTACTCGGGACGCTGAGGCAGGGGAATTTCTTGAACCCAGAAGATGGAGGTTTCAGTGAGCTGAGATGGAGCCACGGCACTCCAGCCTGGTGACAGAGCAAGAATCCATCTCAAAAAAAGAAAAGATGTGCTCGCTTTGGCAGCACATATACTAAAATTGGAACGATAAAGAGAAGATTAGCATGGCCCCTGGGCAAGGATGACACGCAAATTCATGAAGCGTTCCATATTAAAAAAAAAAAAAATTTTGTTAAAAAGAAAAGACAAAGTTCATGTTATACATGTTTTACCAGTTTGACCTCAAAGAAGCTGCTAGAAATTCTTCCGAGAACATGACTAGCTACGATCTGCCCAAAGACCTATGTGCAAGCATAACACAGGATGTAAATGATCAATGAACAAACAGCGAAGTCCAAATATGGTACATCCATATACTGGAGTACTATACCGAAGTATAGTATCCACATACTGAAGTACTGTCATCAGCAGTCACATTTATGCAGAGCTATTTCTAGATTGGGAAATGCTTATACTGCTACATTGATTTTCAAATGCAGGATATAAAATAATACATATGGTATGATCTCAGCTTGGTAAATTTAAAAAGCACAGAAAACATATGGCACACAAACAGGCTAAAATATGAACCTCTGTGGAGGTGATGTTAGAAGGAAATTTTTCCTGTTTCCTTAGCATTTTTTAACTTTTCCAAGTCTACAATGAACACATATTACAAGAAAACTATTTTGTAGAAAAATAATCAAAAAGCAAGTTAAGAAGCAAAGATATGTTCATTACTTGAGAGTCTTCTGCTAGTCTCCAACTAATACAGATAACAAATGTGCCTCATTCCCTCTCTTTATTAGGCTGAGAGCTGGCGGGCTATTTGCAGAGGGCTCCCAGTGCAAGATGAGAGAAATGCATTCTTTTTTTTTCGAGATGGAGACTCCCACTGTCACCCAGGCTGGAGTGCAGTGGTGCAGTCTCAGCTCACTGCAATCTCTGCCTCCTGGATTCATGCAATTCTCCTACCTCAGCCTCCCGAGTAGCTGGGACTACAGGCGTGCGCCACCACACCCAGCTAATTTTTTTGCATTTTTAGTAGAGACGGGGTTTCACCATGTTGGCCCAGATGGTCTTGATCTCCTGATCTCATGATCCACCCACCTCGGCCTCCCAAAGTGCTGGGATTACAGGCATGAGCCACTGCACCCGGCCGAGAAATGCATTCTTAACCCAGGTAGAGCCCTCCCTCCTCCCTTAGCACCCAGCCAAGGCCTGCACACAGCCCCCTTTCACTAGCGCTGTCCACTGGGCTCTGCAGCTCTTTCCAGAGGAGACAAGCTGGAAACACCTGTCCCCGATCTTTTGGGAAAAACTCATCTATCAAACTGGTCTCCCCTGTGTCAACCAGTTAGCACACAGCTCCCTCCCAGGGGATCAGATTAGCACTTCCAAGAATGAGGAAGTGGTTCTCCAGAAGGACCACAAGGTGCTTTTCAGGCCCCTGGGGCCATGGAAATTCAGCAGCACCAAAGTACACTGGGCCTGGAGCCCAAAAGAAGGAAACAACAGCCCACAAGGCTCCCACCTGAGACCGGGAACGTGTGGAGGAATGACAATGTTAGGCTGCAGGCGAGGAATGGCAAACACAGTCACGGTAACCCCAGGGTCTCCCAAGACAAAGGGCAGTTCTGCCCCAGGTTTGTGGGATGCCAGAACCTGGACTATTATCACTCTCTCCTGTGCGTACCTTTGATCTAAATCCCAAATGGCCAGTGATGAAAGGGGTAGGCGCCCAGGGACACCTCTAAGAAAGGTGATGGATTACAAGGTGGCTGAGAACACCAGGACCAGGCTCCTTTGTTTGCAGAGCCAGCCGGCGCTCCAGGGAGGAATGCGCACAGGCCTAGACGCAGATGCCCCTGCTAATGGCCCAGTGTGCCCCAGGGCCCACTCGCCTGCCCGCCTGCCCTGCACAGCCAGATGTGGGCCTGTGCCTTTTATTTTGTGGCTTCAAGTGAGTGAAATGCTACACACTGCAGCTGTGTTCCAGGGTGATGGGGAGAGCGCAGATTCCTGAATCCTCCAGTGAGAAATAATCCCAGTGCCTGGAGCAGAGCCCGGACTC
>NW_016107587.1:2268714-2270339 GCF_001604975.1 Cebus imitator | reverse complement strand
AAAAAAAAAAAAAAAAAAAAAAAAAAAAAAAAAAAAAAATCAGCATATAAGAATCCTCCCCTTCCCTGACACAGATCCTCCCTTTCCCTGACAAAACGAGGCATTCGGAGGGACCCTAAATTGTGTGCAGAGCTTCAGCCCCAAGCTGATGGCTCCCATGCTCAATCACCCTCATTTTCACTGGCTTCCTCCCTCCTGTTTGGCAGAGGCAGCTCCCGGCGAGGGTGGATGGCAGCAGCTGAGGGACACCAGGTAGCTGCACTAGGTACATAGGGCGGATTTGTTGGGGGGGCCTTGAGGTGTGCTTAGAGAGCCACGGTGCACCTACAGTACACTGAGCAGGGTAGGAGATGCCACCACACAGACACTGGAGACACCCAAGGGACCCCAAGCTCAGCACTACATCCTACACTGCAGTGGTGGACCTGCACCAAACGCATTCCTGAATCACAGAGTACAAACAGAAAGCTCAAGAAACTTGAAGCGTCTAGTTTTCTGCTTTTACAAGAAACGGACAGACATCAAGGAAACCACTGTTCACTGCCCTGGAGCTGCACTCGAAAAGCCCTGCAGCAGGACACGGCCTGCATCAAACTCAGCATACACTAAGATTCCAAACGCTCTCGCAATCCAAGAGAATTCAGCCCTGCTCAGCAGTATTTTGGTGGCAGCGATTTTTCTTGTCTCGGTGTTTTAGAAGCAGTGAGGCAGCGTGGAAACGACACGCCACTGAAAGTGGACAATCAGGTACTGAAACACCAGCTCCACACGCCGATCCCTGTGAAGATGAAGCCACGCAACATGCCCTTCATCGTGGGGCAGAAAGAACTGTGTTCCCTGCTGTGATGGTTTTTAACACTCTTGCTAACTGTGAGGAAGAGAGTAACTAAGTTAACCAAACACCTACTTAACTCCCTAACCAGCATCATCCCTTATTCTAGATCAGCAAGGACAGCAGCAGAGGATTCTAGGTAGGCCGGGCTGGCTCTAGGTCACTCCAGGCACGGCTTGCAGGGGTTAGCTGATGCCCCAATGCTTACTGGGGTCCTACAGGAAGGATCCGGGGGTCCCAGGGTCAGCGCACCTCCTGGAGAGCTTCAAACGCCCAGACCGTTCCATGGGTCTACATGGAGCAAACCCACCAGACCCACCCGCAAGACAGGAGGCCCCTCCCTGGGAAATCTATGGGGGACGCTGTAAGGAAGCCAGGAAGCCTCAATTCTAAGTGTCCTGCTGAGGCACTCAGCAAACGTCTCGTCTGCCTAGTAGGTGGCAGGGATCTAAACAATGCTTTCTGTCCTCAGGAAGGCAGAAAGTTCCTCCCCCTCACAAGTTCATACACAAGGACACAGGGAGGGAACAAGAGGCTTCCCCTGGACAGGGGTGGTTTACAATGGGCTGATCTTAGGAAAGGAATGGGGCACCTAGAGCCAGAGGACTGGGCCCATTCAGATACCTAACTGTTCTCGGACTTCAGGAATTTACTTGGCATTTTACTCATCTGTAAAATGGGTCTTTGTGTGGATCCTAGGCAGATATAAACTGCAACTTCGGATGGTAAGTCAGCCCTTCCACTCACTGTTCTTGCCTTTCGGCCTCCTCCTCAGGTCTCCCGCTCTCCCCTT
>NW_016107587.1:2225842-2268210 GCF_001604975.1 Cebus imitator | reverse complement strand
GAGCCACCGCGCCCGGCTGGTGGTTTTTAAAGAAATAATTCAACTGAGCTGCTGATAGCTATGGCAGCCTCAGCTGAGGAATTGCTGTCTGGACACGCAATAGGATTCAGTCGGCAGTCAGACTTGCAGCAGCAGCCAGGAGCAGGGCTCTGGGACCCCACAGTCCTGTCCCAGAATCCCAGGCTGCCCCACCCCACTGCCATGTTTCATTTCCTCTCAGACAAGTTACTTAGCCTTCCTTTGCCTCCGTTTACTCGTCTGTAAAATGGAGTAATCATAATCCCAACTCCCTTCAAGGATTGCAATTTGGGTGAAATGAAATGGACGCAGGCAAAGCATTTAGCACAAGCAAACACTCAATCAGCATGACTTACTTTGCCTTTGAGGTCACTATTACAATACCTAAGGTCAGGAGTCTGGCTTGCTGCCAGTTCCTCCAGTCAACTCCCTGTGCACACCACCCCCCACCCCCACCCCCTGGGCTGCCACACCCCCCCCAGGACCCAGTGCACCTCTGTCTCTGGGTAATGGCCTTGCACCTCCACCCTCCAGCTGCAGCGACTCCCCACCCCCTCCCTGGCCCTCAAGGCCTTAACACAGAAAAGCCTTTCTTAATACTTGTTGATTGATTTGCAAATATAACCTCACAGGCCCCAAAGAGGGAAGAACCAGAATCACCAGAACAGACAACCCTCATTCAAAAGTGAAAGCATGAAAGCACTTTAAAAAGTTAATATGCATAGACCAAAGCCTCAAGAAAATCTACCAAAATGTTAAAGGGTTAGTGAGTTCTGAAGGACTATGCAATATGAGTTCTGCATTCATACTTTCCAGTATAGTTTCAGAGTCCTCCATGATCATGCATTTAAGTAATGAAAAAAATGTGGGGCAAGCCATCTCGGAAGATCAAAGTGTGTGAATGGACCCCAAGGAAGCCTGGGGGCTTCTCAGGAGGTTGTGACCACCCTCAGTAATACTCTCTGCTGTCCCCACACCCTGATGGCCTTTGAGTTTTTCAACCACGTTGGAGTCCGGGTCACCTGCTGGCACTGTCTGTAGAATGCCAGAGGAGCGCCTGAGTCTCTTCCCGCCACAGATACTCAAATCACTCCAAGCCAAGGACCCGGGACTCACATGCCATGCCGCTGCGCAGCACCAGCACAGAGACCCCTGGGACGTCCGCCACGCTCCCACCTCCTGCTTGTCAGCAACAGCGCCTGCGTGTCAGCAGGCACATGCTACACAGCTGGCTCCCAACCTGGGACACCCCCCCACACACAAGACTGCCCCCCGAGGTCCCGTCCTTCAGGAAAAAAAAAAAAAAGAAACAGCAACTCGAAGTACCCCCTGCCTCCCACCCACCAAAGGGAAAGGGACGCACTGGAGAGCTTGCCTAGGAAAAGTGGGAGAGGGTCTTGAGCCTGCCCACTGAACCCCTAGCTGCGCTCCTCACCTGGAGTCTCGAGACGGAGTCCTAGGGAGCAAAGTCCACTCAGTCCCCACAGCGACCGCGACAGAGCTGCTCCGATCCCTGCCCCGAGTCCAGAGCGCCCGGGCGCCACCGGTCCCGCTCGAGCGGTCCTGCGCCCCAGCCCTGTCCCCAAACCCAGCAAGTCAGCGACCCCGTTCCCGGACCCCGGCGGAGCTGGCCCGCACCCTAGCCCCTGTCCTGGGACTCCAGTCGAGCCCCCGACCCCCACGCGCGCCAAGCCCCGTACCCGCGCGCCCCAAACCCCTTGCCCGTGCGCTCCCAGCCGGGTCCCCGCTCTCCCTAGCCTGGGTTCCCCAGTGACCCCATCCCCACGCCCCGAGCTCCCGTCCCCCGCACGCCCCAAACTCCTTCCCCACGTCCCAGCTCCAGATCCCTGCGCTTCCCAAGCCTAGTTTCTGCGCCCCGGCCGCGAAAGCCCGCGCCCGGGCCCAAACAAAGACAGCGGCGGCGCGTGGCCGCGTTTTCTCCTTCCCCAGCCCCAGTACCTGGGAGAGCCCGCGGCGCGGTCCGGCGGGGCGATGGCCGCAGCGAGGCTGGGCTCGGAGTAGCGCGCGGGCGGGCCAGTCCTCCTGGCTGGCGGCCGGCGCCCGCGGCAGGGCCCCCTCGAGGCGGCGCGGGCAATCGCCACAGCCCGCGCCCGCGCCCGCGCCCCGAGCCGGGCGGGTCACCTGGCCTCATCACCCTAACAATGCGGCGCGCCTCCAGGCGCCGGTCGCCCGGGCCCCCCACCCTGCCGAGGTGCGCCCTGGGACCTCCCTTCGCTGGTCGCAGAGGGGACCCGGAATTATCAGACCCATTGAGCAGCACAGGCTCCGAGCGGTCTGGATGGAGGCTTGCAGGTTCCGCCGGGCCGGTGTTAGAGTACCTGGGGAGGCGGGTTCGGGTCCTGGTTCCTGCACAACCAGTTCATTCTTTCATTCAGCGCCTGTAATTAGGGTGCTCTCCGGGAGCAAGACCTACCCTCCCTCCTGTAGCTCACAGTCTAGTGGGGATCATACATAAAGGAGCACAGCCGGTCCGGAAAGCCCAGGGTGCCTACGTAGAAGCCCGTGAAAGACCCAGCTAATGAAGGAAGGAGGTCAGGGAAGGCTTTAGAAGTCACATGACTTCTTAAAATGCGCCGGGACAAATGAGCAGAATTTAGGTAACCTGGGGCAAACCAGAAGAACGATCCCGAGCAGAGATTCTCCGAGAATGAAAGGCCTATAGGATGTCCACCCTGACTGTCCATCCCTGATATTCAGATGGCCTCGAGCTCAGTCGCTTAGCCTCAGTCTCCCCATTTGTGAGATGGGGGAATGGAAAAATTCTGCAAAAATCTGAAGTGCTCTTCACCCAGGGAAGTCCCAAGAGAAGTTTCATCAGCGGCTCATCCTGTGGCCGTTTCCAGGAAAACATCTTTCCCACCCCCCACCCTCCCAATCCCCCCACCCCCGCCTCCCACAAAAGAGAGGCTGATTTCATCTGCAGCATGGAGCAGGTGGTCTCAGAATCCCACCCGGAGCAGGGCTCAGGGCAACTCTTGGAGGACAGTCACCAAGAACTGCGTTGGATGCTGAAACAGAACTGCCTAACCCATCTGCAGCCCTGGGGTCCTGCCCTGCTCCTCTGGCACCTGCAGCGCAGCGGGGGAGGGAGGGGGGGAGTGGAAGCAGGGAAAACGGCTTGTTAGAGATGGCAGAGAAACTGAGCAAGAATAGTCATCCTGGAAAAGACTGTTTCAGAAGCAGCCAACAGAAACTTTGAGGCTCCAGTTCCAAAGATAGCCAGCCCCAGGGTGGGACACACAGCCCATCCCACATTTCATCACTGAGAATGCGGAGCCTGAGCTGAACTCCGACTCCACTCCTATCACACAAGGAGGGACAAGACCTGCTTTTCTGGAAGACTTGAACAGCCTCACTATGCTCTGGAAGGTAGTGTTGTTTCTCAATCCCAGACTGACCTGGGTATTTGTTCCAAAGCAAAGTCTTCATGAGCACCAAGCCCCAGCCCTCAGAGATGAGGCAGGCTATTTTCCTGCCCTCTGGGAAACACCAGGCCAAGAAGCAATTCGATGAGTCCGGGGGTGCGAGAGAAGATGCCACAGGGGAAGGTGGGAAAGAGGTCACAGCCAGCTGAGCTAGGAATGGGGGTGAGGCTGGTGCTGTTATGATCCCCTTTGTCCTGATAAGAAACCAGGATCCGATATTCTAGGCAACTTGTCCAAGGTAACCCACCTGGCCAGGGGAAGAACATGGGAAGAACCCAGGACTATCTGACTTTGAGGCTACTCTTGACTTCTCCCCAGCTGCCTGCCCACACCATCCACTCCGTGCAATTGGACCAAATCATCTCTTTGCTCAACCGTCTCTTGCATTAGACTGTGGTGACCTTCACACCCAGAGCCAATCAGGTGCTGTTTAGTGCATCACAGAAACCGTCATAATACCAAAAACCATGTTGGCTAAATGACAGATGACATGAATTTGAGCTTCATGTGGTGTTAGGGCACCCATTTACAGGAGCTGTCACTGTTGCTTGCCTGAGAGCTCATCATAGTCAAGAAAACTCAGCGCAGTGTTAGGGTTCTCTGGCCCTTTGTCAGGCAGTATCTCCTAAAATCTCTCTAAACTGCTACCCACACCCCAGCCAGGTGGCCCCACCAGCTGCACTGCCCTTGTTGGGGTAGCAATGGAATGGGATGCTCCAACCACACCTTTGTTTCTGGAAAAACTGTGACTTGGGTGCTCATTTATGCCATTTCTATGGTTACATTCCCTGGCAGTGTCCCAAGAAAGCAGAAGAAAAACCGGGATCCAGTATCCCCATGCCCTCTGTGTTAGCTGAGGCAGGTGCTCCCCAGGTTCCCCACACCTCGTCCAGAGGTACACACAGGGAAGCCTCTCGATCCCCAGCCGGAACCTGGGCCCTTTCCGGAGCTTCGTTTCCCCAGCCCAGGGCCTCCCGACTTCCCAGGCTGCAACTTCAAGTTTCCAAGAAATTAAACAAAAACAGGGCATGGGAAAGTATCTGAAAAAGGGAATGTGCATTTTTTCCATCTTTAGCCATCCAAAAAAAAAAAAAAAAAATCTCAAATTTGAAAACAAAAGCCTCCAACATTTAGCTGAAAAATAAAAAAAAAGCAGCAATATGCCAAGAGTGTCCTCTCCTTCCCAGGATGCCAAGCAGAGGGCAGGGGAGTCTGGGCAGAAACCTCCCACCAATCTCCTTCCCTGAGCCCTTCTCTGCACTCATTCTTGCTCCTCCCCTGTAGGAGATCTAGAAGATTTGTTGGAAGCTTGTTATTGCCATGAAGATCATCTTTGCCACCGCAAAAATCTAAATTTGTATCCCTAGATCAAGGGAAGTATATGAGCAATGACTTGGATATTTTTCCTTATTTCTTATTTTCTGTCACTGAAGTTAATATTTCCCAAAGATCAACTGAAAGAGACAGCAGGAAACATAACACAGGATGGAGTTACATAGCTCTACAGTGCAGTCAGAGAACTGTGGAGTTGCAGCATGACCAAATGTCTGTGTTTTGCCTTCAGATACTGAGTCACCTGAGACTCTTACTGGGACACCTGGCCCTTTCTTCTTTTCCCTTTTCCCTTCCCAAACACACAAATCCATACCTACAACTCAAAAAAGTGGGTTTTACACTTGCCAGGCCAGGCTAGAGGCACCTCAGCTTTTCTGTGTCTCAGAACCTTTTCTGAACTTACGTAACCTTGGTGTTTGTGATGGTTCATGTCAGGTGTCAACTTGACTGGGCTAAGGGTTGCCCAGACAGCTGGTAAAATGTGATTTCTGGGTATGTCGGTGGGATGTTTCTGAGAGAGTTAGTGTTTGAATGGGTAAACTGAGGAAAACAAATCCATCCTCACCAAGGTAGGTGGGCACCATCCAGTCCTTCAAGGGCCCAAATAAAACAAAAAGGCAGAAAAAGAGTGAATTCTTCCTCTTCATTCTTAAGCTGGAACATTCATTTTTCTCTTGCCCTCAAATATCGGTGCTCCTGATTTTCAGGCCTTTGGACTCAGACTGGCAATTACACTACCTGGGTCTCCAGGATGCAGATGTAGGACTTTCAGCCTCCATAATTGTGTGAGCGTGAGCCGATTCCTGTAATAAATGTCTTCTATGGCCGGGCGCGGTGGCTCACGCCTGTAATCCCAGCACTTTGGGAGGCCGAGGCGGGTGGATCACAAGGTCAAGAGATCGAGACCATCCTGGTCAACATGGTGAAACCCCGTCTCTACTAAAAATACAAAAATTAGCTGGGCATGGTGGCGCGTGCCTGTAATCCCATCTACTCAGGAGGCTGAGGCAGGAGAATTGCCTGGACCCAGGAGGCGGAGGTTGCGGTGAGCCGAGATCGCGCCATTGCACTCCAGCCTGGGTAACATGAGTGAAACTCCGTCTCAAAAAAATAAATAAATAAACAAATGTCTTCTATGTATCTACATATGCCCTATTAGTTCTGTTTCTCTGGAGAACCCTAATACAGCACCTTGTTTCCAAAAACTGCACACCAGCTTCTACAAACGTGGGTCCTGGGAGCTCACTGCGTGGATGCTCACTGCATGGATGCCCACTGCGTGGATGCAGATTCAGGCTCTTCTTCCTAACATACCTATAGGCAGTCCTTGCCCTGTGCCAGCCCCAAGGCCCTCTGCTCCTAGGATCACTGCAGTAAAAAACCAGAACCTGAATGAAGTCAACATTGGTTACTTGGTTGGATCTGAGATTCCAGATTTTTCCAACTGCCAGAGCCTTCAGTCAATGGCCCCTTCGCTACCTCTGATGCAGGCTTGACTGACTCCCATGATGGGGATCATCCAGCTTTGTAGAAATCAGCCCATTCTTTGCCTGGTAGGAAAACCTTTCTTGGAAGGCTGTGATGCTCTGACGAGATTATGACAGATGTCTCCCAATGGCTGTAAGGGAACTGGAAAGGGAGCCTGGAGAGGGCTCTGCAGGGGCTGCTTGAGAAGCAGGAGTCAGCAGGGCAGGCCTTTCTGGAGCCATGTGGGTAGAGGAAAGGCAGGGTGCAGGTGCGAAGCAGGAAGCCCTGTAAGAGCTTGGTGTCGGTTGGAGGGGCAGTGCCCCAGCCTGTACCAGGCAATCCAAGGAGGTGGCCAGAGGGGACGAAGACAGGCCAGAGGGGGAGCCCGCAGGAAACTGCGGAGAGCCTAGGCTGGAGAAACGTGCAGGAGGGGGCCAGATGGTGGAATGGCTCAACTCCATACTTGAACTTCAAGTAGGTTGTACTAAGAATCCTGGAGCCGCACCACAACCACCTCTGCAAGCCTCAGGTTTTTTTGTTTTTGTTTGTTTTGAGACAGAGTCACACTGTTGCCTGGGCTGAAGTGCAATGGTGCAATCTCGGCTCACTGCAACTTCCGTCTCCTGGGTTCAAGTGATTCTCCTGTCTCAGCCTCCCAAGTAGCTGGGATTACAGGTGCCTGCTGCCACACCTAATTTTTTGTAATTTTAGTAGAGACAGGGTTTCACCATGTTGGTCAGGCGGGTCTCAAACTCCTGACCTCAGAAGTTCCACCCACCTGAGCCTCCCAAAATGCTGGGATTACAGGCGTGAGCCACCGTGCCCTGCCAAGACTGTTTTCTAACCTGTAAAATGAGAGTATTAAAACTAAAGCCACAGCCGGGCACGCCGTCTTAAAAAAAAGCTAACGCCACATGATCTTTATGAGAACTGGGTGAGATTGCCCTCCTGAAGCTCTTAGCACAGCGCCTGAGGCACAGGGAGAACTCGGTAAACTGGGGCCACAGCTGTTTGGGAGGTGCTGTTGATCCGGGCGGGCCTTGGAGATTGGCTGGAGAGGGGAATGAGTGCAACCACCCTTAAGAGGCACCCTGGTCTGAAAGTGACCACTGGCCCCACAGGGTCTGGTGTCTTGGGGGTACTCACAGAAATATAGACCACAGTAGCTAGATCATTGGCTTGGGGCTTTGTGGTTTTGCTGTGTTGGCCATGAGCGGCTGGCTCATGCCTGTAATCCCAGCACTCTGGGCAGCTGAGGCAGAAGGATCACTTGAGATCAGGAGTTCCAGCCTGGCCAACATGATAAAACTCCCTCTCTACAATTAACTGGGCATGGTGGCACACGCCTGTAATCCCAGCTACTCAGGAGGCTGAGGCAGGAGAATCACTTGAACCTGGGAGGCAGAGGTTGCAGTGAGCTGAGATCTCACCACTGCACTCCAGCCTGGGGGACGAAGCAAAACTCCATCTCAAATAGAATAATAATAATAAATAAATAAAAACAATTATGAATTAGAGAAGGGAATGTCTATCGAGATGTTTTATGTCCACTTGGCTGCAGTCCACTGGGAACCCAGAAGCACATTGCAGCTAGGACCCCCACGTAAGGGAAAAGCCAGTTCTGCCGGCTCCCTCTGTTGCTTTGCCTGGAAGGACCTCTTTCTGCTTATTCTAGAAAACCTCCACCAACTTGGCCAGGTGCTGTGGCTCATGCCTGCAATCCCAGCCCTTTCAGAGGCTGATGTGGGCGGATCACCTGAGGTCAGGAGTTCAAGACCAGCCTGGCCAACATGGTGAAGCCCCGTCTCTACTAAAAATACAAAAAAAATTAGCCAGGCGTGGCAGCAGTTACCTATAATCCCAGCTACTCAGAAGGCTGAAATAGGAGAATTGCTTGAACCCGGAGGCAGAGGTTGCAGTGAGCCAAGATCACTCCATTGTATTCCAGCCTGGGCAACAAGAGCAAAACTCCGTCTCAAAAAAAAAAAAAAGAGGAAGAAAAATGAAACTTCCATCTTGTCCACCAGGTTTCAGCTAGGAGCCTGCTTGCCTGCCCCTAACACCTCATTGGAATGTAATCTCCTGGTCTAGGCTGTCTCTGACTCAGAGCTGCACATATTTCGGGAATGGTTTTCATCTCCACAACATCCCTACATACCTTTCATGCTCTATGTTCTTTGCTGTATGTTCTAGTTTCTAAAAATTAGACTACAGGCCGGGCGCAGTGGCTCACGCCTGTAATCCCAGCACTTTGGGAGGCCGAGGCAGGCAGATCACAAGGTCAGGAGTTCGAGAGCAGCCTGGCCAATATGGTGAAATCCTGTCTCCACTAAAAACACAAAATTAGCTGGGTGTGCTGGCGGATGCCTATAATCCCAGCTACTGGGTAGGATGAGACGAGAGAATTGCTTGAACCTGGGAGGCAGACGTTTCATGAGCCTAAGGTCATGCCACTGCACTCCAGCCTGGGCGACTGGATGAGAGAGCGAGACTCTGTCTCAAAAAATAAATAAATAATCCGAGTCATGTTGCCCAAATACACAAATACATAATAAAAAAATAAAAATTAGCTGGGCGCGGTGGCTCACGCCTGTAATCCAGCACTTTGGGAGGCTGAGGCAGGTGGATCACCTGAAGTTGGGAGTTCGAGAGCACCCTGACCAACATGGAGAAACCCTGTCTTTTAAAAAATAAATAAATAAATAAATAAATTAATTAATTCAAAATTAGACTGCAGTGTCCAGTTTTCTGAAAAACAATGTCATTTTCTCCAAGGAAAGGAACCCTAACAGTGGGGAACCCAGCGACTGGCCACCTGCCCTAGTGCACAAGTCTCCATAGTGCCCAGCCATATGCTCAGCTCTTCTGATGCCACTGCGGGCAACACGGTCATTAACCAAACTTCCCTCAGTGCTGCGGCTATGTCCGTTTTCCTCATACTCACCAGGAACTAAAAAACACTCCTTGAATCATAGTAAACACTATCACTTGCATTTACCCAGATTTTATTCCCCAAGTGCCATCAAAAGAAACTAGCAGCTAGGTGCAGTGACTCACATTTGTAATCCCAACACTTTGGGAGGCTGAGGCGGGCAGATCTCCTGAGGTCGGGAGGTCAAGACCAGCCTGGCCAACATGGTGAAACCCTGTCTCTACTAAAAATACAAAAATTAGCCGGGCATGGTGGCACATGCCTATAATCCCAGCTACTTGGGAGGCTGAGGCAGGAGAATCATTTGAACCCGGGAGATGGAGGTTGCAGTGAGCTGAGATTGCACCACTGCACTCCAGCCCAGGTGACAGAGCAAAACTCCATCTCAAAAAAATAAATAAATAAAATAAATTAGCAAGACCCTGTTTCTGGTTTTCCTGAGTAGGATTCCAGAACCTCCTCTGCTATGTCTAGACTTGGAGAAGAAAGCGCTATGGCAATGTTCTTAGGTTAGCATCCTGCTCACCCCCACACTTGGGCCTGGGATGTTGCTAGCACAGCCTACAGGGGAGCAATGAGCAGCCAGGACTCTGACAGCAGGAAGACAGCCAGAGTGGAGGCTTCGGGAGACACCTCCCCTCCCTTCCTCCCTCCTTCCTTCTCCCTCTCTCTCCTCTTCTCTCCCCTTCTCTCTCTCCCCCATCCTGCCTTTTCTTCCTCTCTCCTCTTTTTCTCCTTTTCTTTCCTCTTCTCTCTCTCTCATGGTATCTCTTCTTTCTTTTCTCCCTTGTCCCTTCTCCCCCCTTCCCTCTCTCATCTCTCTCTCTCTCTCTCTTCCTCTCACGCTCTTTAGACTACAGTGCTGTAATTTTCTCTCTTCCCTTTCTCTCTCTTCCTCTCCTTTCTCCTTCTCTCCCCCTGCCCCTCAGTGTCTGTCCTCCTCTCTCAACCCCTCTCTCTCTCTCGCTTTCTCTTCCCTCTTCTTCTTACTCTCTTAGGACACATATCCAAAGAACAATAGGACTCAGGTGAAAACTGGATGACAATTATAAGAGTTATGTCAGGCCTGGGGTCAGTGGCTCATGCCTGTAATCCAGTACTTTGGGAGGCCTAGACAGGCAGATCTCCTGAGGTCAGGAGCTCGGGTTCAGCCCAGCCAACATGGCAAAACCCCGTCTCTACTAAAAATACAAAAAATTAGCCAGGCATGTTGATGCACACCTGTAGTCCCAGCTACTTGGGAGGCTGAGGCAGGAGAATCACTTTAACTCAGGAGGTGGAGGTTGCAGTGCGCCAAAGTCTGCACTCCAGCATGGGTGACAGAGCAAGACTCTATTTCCAAAAAAAAAGAATTATTTCTCAGAGGACATAGTGAGCTGTCATGTTTGGGGTCTTAAGGGATGCCACCCTTCCTTGGTCTCTCTCACCAGTGGAGAGATTCACATTCGAGACCCAGCTTGTCACTGGCAGTGAGATGGAGACCTCCTTCCCCTCTAGCCCATGGCCTCAGTCACAATATTAAGAAAATAATCCCTGCCTCCCTCACCGTAAAGGGTTGCAATGAACAAGAAGATAATATGAACAAAGCAATCTATGCAACAAAGAGGAACTAGCTATGATGACATTGATATGTGACTTGGGTATTGCACATCAACAATAATTAATACGTGAATAGGCAAAATAGCCGGGCATGGTCGTGCTCACATGTGGTCCCAGCTATTCAGGAGGCTGAGGCGGGAGGATAGCTTCAGCCCAGGGGTTCAAGGCTGCAGTGAGCTATGATCACCATTACCCTCCAGCCTGAGCCACACAGTGAGACCCTATCTCTAAAGTGAATAAATAAATAAAAAATAATCTAAAATGCCAGCATGCATGTTTACTGTGTGGCTTTCGCATGTTCATTAATTTATCTGTGCCTCAGTTTCTTCTTCTGAGAAAAATGGAGATGATAGCAGAACCAATCCCAGCAGGCCGCTGTGACACTAAATACACCCATCATTGCGTGTTCTATGATCCATTTAGAGCTGTGTCCAGCCCCTTCTGCAAATGTAGCCACTATGACTATCTCACCCTCAGTGCTACCCCAGGGCCAGCTTATCCCCTAAACATAATGACCACTCTATCAGGGGCTGTCAAGAGAAGACAGCGGCAAAGCAAGCTACCCAGCTAAAGCAGTTGACTTCATCTCCTCCCTAGCTCCCCCCGAAGCCAAAAAGTCTGCCTGAGGTGTTGATTCCAAACCTGGCTGATCATGAAGATCACGTTGGAGAAGTGGGCGGTTCATCATTCAGATTCCTGAGCCCAGATCCTCTGAATTCCAGGGCTGGGTCCAGGAATGTGCTTTAAAAAAAACCCTCCACGTTTGGTGGTTACTGCATGAGAAAGGAGAATGTACGTGTTTAAGGGAATGCCTTGCTCTCTTACAGCATTATGAACCTGAGCCTCTTTTCTAGTTAAAGACGGTCTTTCACTGGAGACCAAGAATCTGCAGATTTTAAACTAGTTCAAAAATTTAGCTGGCCATATTCCAAGGGTCTGAAGGAAAGCGTTCTGGTCTGCAGAATTATTCGGCTGCACTGCGTGCTCTGAGATCACAGCTCTGGCGGCACTAACCAGCCTGGGACCCCGCTCCTCATGACTTACCCACATGGCTCTCGGGAGGAATTTGGGAGCAAACCTGCAGCCATCAAATAGATTCTTACAATCAGAGAGGTGACCAGAAGCATTGAACCCAGGACAATGTGTTGGTTCTCAGAGAAGACATTTTGAAGGAGCTCCACTGAAAATCCACTTTTTTTTTTTTTTTTTTTTTGAAACGGAATTTTGCTTTGGTTGCCCAGGCTGGAGTGCAATGGCTCAATCTCAGCTCTCCACAACCTCTGCCTTCCGGGTTCAGGCGATTCTCCTGCCTCAGCTTCCTCAATAGCCGGGATTACAGGCATGAGCCACCACGCCTGGCTAATTTTGTATTTTTAGTAGAGACAGGGTTTCTCCATGTTGATCAGGCTGGTCTTGAACTTCTCACCTCAAGTGATCCGCCCACCTTGTCCTCCCAAAGTGCTTGGATTACAGGCATGAGCCACTGCACCCGGCCTGAAAATCCACTGTCTATGCAGAGGGCAGAAGAGTTTCTCCATCGGGTGGTCCAGATTATAAAGCCCCAAGGAAGGAGCGCCCTCCTTGCTGGACCACACTCACATGTGTCTTATCCACATTACCCTCTCATACCTGCCTCAGTAGCTCTTGGGGCCTGCTGGCCAGAACAAGCAAAGTCACCTTGCTCAGAGGCTGCCAAATAGCACTCCGAGAAAACCTCAGCTTCCCCCAGGGCTGATGCAGATTATTTTTTGAATTTGTATCTTTTTTTTTTTTCAAGATGGAGTCTCACTCTGTCGCCCAAGCTGGACTGCAGTGGTGCGATCTCGGCTCACTGCAACCTCTGCCTCTTAGGGTCAAGCAATTCTCCTGTCTTGGCCTCCTGAGTAGGTGAGATTACAGGTTCACACCACCATGCCTGGCTAATTTTTGTATTTTTAATAGAGACAGGGTTTTACCATATTGGTCAAGCTGGTCTCGAAGTCCTGACCTCAGGTGATCCACCTACCTTGGCCTCCCAAAGTGCTGGGATTACAGGCATGAGCCACTGCACGCAACTGTGAATTTATATCTTTACATGATGATAAAACAGAGCATCATACTCTAACGTGGCTGTTGCCAACTTTTACACGCTGCAGATCCCAAATGAAAGTCCCTCTCACCCTCTTTCTGCATGCCTTTGAACTCCCTGGAAGTGTGTCATTGATTAGGAGGCTGGAGCTCCACCCAGGCCTTTCTGATGCCGGGCTAGTCCACAGGGACTGGTGCGTTGCTACTGTTGGGTTTTTTTTTCCCCCAGCGGCATTACTTTTTATTTATTTCTTTTTTTTTTTTTTAAGGGTTTCACCATGTTGGTCAGGCTAGTCTTGAACTCCTGACCTCAGGTGATCCGCCCGCCTTGGCCTCCAAAGTGCTTGTATTACAGGCGTGAGCCACCACGCCCGGCCTACCTTTTCTTTCTAAATAAGTAAATAAATAAAGACCCAGCCATGTCACTATTTTCCTTCCACTCTGGAAATCTTCAGAGTCCAGCATGATGAAGCACACCAGTTACTGGTCCTCCATTTCTGTCCCGCCTTCCCCTCCCCAGTCCAAAGCCCTAGCCAAGCAGAGCAGTCAATAATTTCTCAGAACCAGGCGCCTACCCAACGCCCATCACAATGGACAAAAGATGAAGACTTACCTTGCTCTTGCTTGACTCCAGAGAGCAAGCTGGGCGATGGCGAAGGAATCTGAACACAGCAGGTCATGGCCACGCACCTCTGTAGCCCCTGAGCTTTCTGTGAGCCATTTGGCTGCTGCTATGGGACCCTTAAAAGTCAAATTTGTTCAGGCACAGTGGCTCCTGCCTGTAATCCCAGCACTTTGGAAGGCTGAGGCGGGTGGATCACAAGGTTAAGAGATCGAGACCATCCTGGCCAACATGGTGAAACTCAGTCTCTACTAAAAATACAAAAATTGGCTGGGCATGGTGGCACATGCCTGTAGTCCCAGCTACTCGGGAGGCTGAGGCAGGAGAATCACCTGAACCTGGGATGCAGAGGCTGCAGTGAGCTAGGTTGTGCCACTGCACTCCAGCCTGGCAACATAGCGAGATTCTGTCTCGAAAAAAAAAAAATCAAATTTTTTGATAAGAGATCAAGCCACTTGGGGATGCTGAGGCAGGAGGATTGCTTGAGGCCAGGAGTTCAAGACCAGCCTGGGTAATGTAATGAAACCGCATCTTTACAAAAAACAAAATAAATAAATAAAAAACTAGCAGGGCATGGTGGCACACACCTGTGGTCCTAGCTACTTAGGAGGCTGAGGCAGGAGGATGGTTTGAGCTCAGGAGTTCAAGGCTGCAGTGAGCCACCGTCATGCCACTGTACCCCTGTGTGACACAGCAAGACCCTGTGGCTACAAAATAATGATATGAAATAAAATTCAAGCCATTAGATAGTCTCAGCAATTAATATAAAACCTTCTTCCTAGCCTTGCAGACTTCAGGACTCGATTTAGGCAAAGAATCCTCATTCTGCAAAGGAAAGCCACAGAAAGTGATAACAGTGAACCACAAACCTACATTGCCTGAGTCAAGGCTTTCTTCATCTTACCTACCCGGAACAAAACGAGGAGTACATTAGCCACAGCAGCTGCCCGCAGCTCTCTGCCTCCCCAGGCCACCAGTGTGTGTGTCTGACCCAGCACCCTCACCCTGCTTTATGGGCTCGGTGTAAGAAGAAATGCTTTGAATTGAACAGACATATTTATATACAGGAAGGACAGATTATTGGAGTTCCTATATGTTTCAGTTTGGTTGATTAAAAGGTTCTTTTTTTTTTCTTTTGAGACCAAGTCTTGCTCTTTTGCCCAGGCTGGAGTGCGGTGGTGCCATCTTGATTCACTGCAACCTCCACCTCCCAGTTCAAGTGATTCTCCTGCCTCAGCCTCCTAAGTAGCTGGGATTACAAGCATGTGCCACCATTCCCAGCTAATTTTTGTGTTTTTAGGAGGGACGGGGTTTTGCCATGTTGCCCAGGCTGGTCTTGAACCCCTAGGCTGAAGTGATCCACCTGCCTTGACCTCCTAAAGTGCTAGAATTACAGGCTTGAGCTACCGTACTCAGCCTAAAAGTTTCTATCTATTTATTTAGAGATGGAGTCTCACTCTGTCACCAGGCTGGAGTGCAGTGGCTTGATTTTGGCTCACTGCAGCCTCCGCCTACAGGGTTCAAGTGATTCTCCTGCCTCAGCATCCTGAGTAGCTGGGACTAGAGGCATGTGCCACCATGCCCATCTAATTTTTTGTATTTTTTAGTAGAGACGGGGTTTCACAATGTTGGCCAGGATGGTCTCGATCTCTTGACCTTGTGAGCCATCTGCCTCAGCCTCCCAAAGTGCTGGGATTACAGGCATGAGCCATCATGCCTGGCCAAGTTTCCATTTTTTAAAAAGCCTTGTCCAGGTGCAGTGGCTGACGCCTGTAATCTCAACCCTTTGGGAGGCTAAGGTAGGAGGATTGCTTGGGGCTAGGAGATTGAGAATAGCCCGGGCAACATAGCAAGACCCTGTCTCTACAGAAATTTTTTTTAAAAATGAGTCTGGCGGCTGGGTGTGGTGGCTTATGCCTGTAATCTAAGCACTTTGGAGGCCAAGGTGGGCAGATCACCTGAGGTCGTGAGTTCAAGACCAGCCTGACCAACATGGTGAAAACCCATCTTTTTAAAAAAATTAAAATTAAAATTAAAATAATTTTAAAACATAAGTAAAAATAAGTAAAAAAAAAAACAAAACAAAAACGATGGCACCTATAGTCCTGGCTACTGGGGAGGCTGAGGCAGGAGGATCATTTGAGCCCAGGAGTTTGAGGTTGCGGTGAGCCTTGATTGTGTCACTGATACGGGAGTGCTGGAAAGGGAAGAACGTGGTCCCTTTAAATGATATGGAAGTGAGGAAGGGAAGTGCTGGGTGCTGAGAGGAATCTGAACACAGCAGATCATGGCCACATGCCTCTGCATCACCTCAGCTTTTTGTGGACCATTTGGCTGCTGCAATGGGACTCTTAAAAGTCAAATTCTTTTTATAAGAGATCCAGCCACTTGAGGGTGCTGAGACAGGAGGATCACTTGAGGCCAAGAGCTCAAGATCAGCCTAGGCAACATAGTGAGACCTTGTCTTTACAAAAATTAAATTAATTAAAAACTAGCAGGGCATGGTGGAACGCACCTGTGGTACTAACTACTTGAAAGGGTGCGGTCCCTGAGTAGGGCTCCACCCCCACGGACCTAGGTGAGGACAGGCACTTCTGCCTTCACACCAAAATGTTGCATTATCACCCTGGCCCACCATGCCCCCATCGTGGGCCTATGCAAACCTGAGACCCTAGCAAGGCAGAGATACACAAGCTGCTGGACATCATGAGGAATACATCTATGGAAGAAGATACAAGTGGCTGGTCATCAAGAGCAAGCTGGTGGAAAAGCGTGCTGACAGGCACCAGCAGGCCAGCCTGCCAGCAGGCCATTGACTGGTAGAATGACATGGAGTTTGGCTGGGGCAGTCGGGGGAGACCCTGGGCTGCCAAGTGGCCTGACTCCAGGGGAATACCATCTCCCTTCTGGCTCCCCCATCTGGTAAGAGCTACTTCCACTAATTGAAACCTCCCACTCATTCTTCAAGCCCATGTGTGATCTGATTTTTCCAGTACACCAGGGCAAGAAACCCCAGGATACAGAAAGGCCTCTGTCCTTGTGACAAGGTAGAGGGTATAATTGAGCTGACTAAAAGAGCACCTGTAACACACACCCACTGGGGCTTAAGGAACTGTAAACATTCATCCCTAGACATTGCCACGGGTCAGAGCCCCACAGCCTGCCTGTCTATGTGCTCCCCTAGAGGTCTGAGGAGCACTGAAGAAGATAGCCACACCCCCATCACATACCCTGCGAGGGGAGCAAGGGAACTTTTCCCATTTCAACTGGGGGCTCGTCCAGGATCCTGGAAGGTGAGTATAAATGAAAGCGAAACTGTCGGGTCTGCCTCTTCCAAAACCTTGTCATCTTCCCTGCAGAATGTTTCCCTTCAGAACTCTGCCGTAACCGGCCACTCAAAACCCCCAGTCTCTGTTGTCGTTTTTTTCCCTCTCTTTCATAAAGCTTGAAATGGCTCTTATCTCTTCCTTTATAAGGGGAAGAATTTTGCTACAGGCTGTGACAATGTTACTAAGTAAAATGAGCATCAGGCTCAGCCACCAAAGGTGCAAATCAGACCAATTGGTCCTAGAGGTGCCACGTATGCCTCCACTTCGACAGTGACAGGCACACAGTGCTAAGGGCACCTCTCCTTATCCTTTTTCCTCCCAACTTGGGCACCTAGGCATGCCCACAGGCAAAGACCAAGCCCAACAGCCACGAGTGGGTACAGGAGAAAAGTGTGACAATAGCCACGACCCCACAGTGGCTGCAATCCCACGGATGTGGCATTTTCTTTCTTTCCTTGGCCAAGGAATTCAGCCTGGTCTGAACAGGGGGAAAGATGTAAGGATTAGAAAGGCCCACTTGTACTAGGCAGGGAGTTCTTCCTCCAGAATCTTCCCCCTTTTCCCCTTAAATTGTTTTTCTCTTTTTTCTTTTTCTAAATGAGAGCTCCCACCCCAACCCCTACTCTGTTTCTGATAGGGAAGTTGACAGAGGAACAACTCCTACTGGCTGAGAACTGCACGTTTGAGATACTCTCAACAGATGCAAACAGCCTCTAAAATATCTTTTTAGTCCCAAACTGGATTCCAAGCTTCAGGCAGAGGCCCTAGAAAGAAAATCAGGTCTGAGGGATCCAAAGCCAGGAGACAGGCACAATGTAAACGGGCAGGACCAATTCCTGCTAACTAAACCCCCACACCCCATGGAAGGAGGCCATGCTTCATGGCATAAACTCAGGGAACTCAGTTTGCCAACAGCAGGGAGAAAGGGAGGCGCAGGGGAGGGCATTTAATTCCCAGAGAATGGGGTTTTCTCTGCTTCATGGATACATGCCACATCAATACCCATGGCTGGCACCTGCCAAGATTGCCCGCTCAGGGATAAGAGGAGGAGGGTGAAGGGAGGATGCTTGCTTTCTGTCTCCATCACACCCTGAGTTTTCGCTGACAGAAGGAAGGGAATAAGGGACAGCTCCATTCCCTGTCTTTCAGAATGGGCAACCGGTTCTCTTCACCACCTCCAGCTTGTGCTCCTCTGGAGCGTATCCTGAACCATTGGAACTGCTATGACTCAGAATCTGGAGGAAAAGTAACTCATAGCCCTCTGCACAAAGGTTTGGCCAGATTATGATTTACAGGAAAAACTGGCTTGGCCTCAGGAAGGAACCATTCCTTTGAATACAATCTGGCAATTGGAACTTTCTGTAGATGTGATGACAGATGGCCCAAGGCCCCATATGTGCAGGCTTTCTATACCTTGCAAGGACCTTTGCGACACTGTAGTATTGATCCACCCTTCCTGTTTGCCATCTCAGGGAAGGCTGCAAGGGGCAAGCCCAGAAAAGTAAAGATAGAATCCCAGAGGCCCCCGCAGCAGAGGATACAGCTCCCTCAAGCCCTGCACCTCCAAATCCACCCCTACCCCCTTCTACAGCTTCAGCCTCTCACTTGCTGCCTCCTAAAAATCCTCACCCTAAACAAGCCCCAGTCTCACTCTTGCCTCTCCAACAAATGCCCAGTGAATTTGGGCCCGATAAGGTCCAAGTCCCCTTCTGCCTACAGGACTTAAAACTAATTAACGGAGATCTTGGCAAGTTTTCAGATGACCCTGATAGATAGAGGCTTTCCAGAATTTTGCCCAAATGTTTGAATTCTCCTGGAGAGACGTTATGTTACTTTTGAATCAAACTCTAACAGACACTGAGAAGCAGGTTGCTCTGCAAGCAGCAGAGAGATTTGGGGACGAGCTTTGCATCCTATAGAGCATCAGGGAAGGGGGCGAACATTATCCAACGCGAAGAGAAGCAGTACCAGTGAATGACCCTAAATGGGATCCCAGTGGCAAAAGGGAAGATGCAAAGAGGAGACACTTTCAGGTATATATAATGGAGAGCTTAGGTAGGACAAGGACCAAGCCTCTCAAATATACATGATCGACCAGGGATTGGATGACAATCTCACTGCCTTCCTGGAGAGGCTAAGAGAGGCCTTGGTAAAGCACACCTCTCTGTCTCCTGATTCAGTCAAGGGACAGCTAATCCTAAAGGATAAATTTATTACTCAGGCTGCCCCTGACATCAGGAGGAAGTTGCAAAAATAGGCCTTGGGACCAGATAGTATATTAGAGGACCTCCTAAAAGTGGCTACCTCGGTCTTTTATAATAGAGATAGGGAGGCTAGGAAAGAGAGAGGAGATACAAGTATTCCCAGGGTGCACCTGTACGTTACTAAGGATACGACAAGAACAGTTATCTCTCTTTCTAAAGTTTATCCACTCCCATACCAGATTTAATTTCCTTCACCAGGGTGAAACAGCTTGGGATACAACGTTGTTGTTAGTATATTTTATTTCTTGTCTCTGTAATCTTTGGCACTCAATTCTTTCCTTCTAAGAATTGTTAAACACATGTTTAACCCAACGTACTTAACCTTATAAAACTTTTTTTTGTTGTTGTTTCATGCCTAGAAGCCCTCAAACTCCAGCCAGGCAACGGGAACCTTGAAAGATGGCTCCCCTTTGCTAGGAAGCCTTAGATGGACCTCTGGGAGGAGTCTCACTGCCGTTTTCCCCAAAACCACACCCCTGTCAGCAGGAAACAGCTAAGACCTGTCATGGTCCATAATCTAGCCACAGTTAGATGTACCTCTTCAGAGGGGGGAAACGATAAGGGAGTGCTGGGAAGGGAAGGGCGTGGTCCCTTTAAACGATACATAAGGGAGGAAGGGAAGTGCTGGGAAGAGGAAGGCAGGTCCCTGGCTAGGGCTCCACCCCCACAGACCTAGGTGAGAACAGGCACTTCTGTCTTCATACCAAATATGGCATTTTCCAAGACCACCCTGGCCCGCCATGCCCCCATCCCGGGCCTATAAAAACCGGAGACCCTAGCAAGGCAGAGACACACAAGCAGCTGGACGTTGTGAGGAAGACATCAGTGAAGAAAACACAAGTGGCTAGTCATGAAGAGCATGCCAAGCACGCTGACAGGCACCGGCAGGCCAACAGGCCATCAACCCATCAACCGGTGGAACAATGTGGAATTTGGCTGGGGCAGTCCAAGGACAGCCTGGGCTGCTGAGCGGCCCGAATCCAGGGGAAAACCATCTCCCTTCTGGCTCCCCCATCTGCTGAGAGCTACTTCCATTCAGTAAAACCTGCACTCAATCTCCAAGCCCACGTGTGATCCGATTGTTCCGGTACACCAAGGCAAGACTCTCCGGCACCAAAAGCCATCTGTGCTTGTGACAAGGTAGAGGATCTGACTGAGCTGACTAACACAAGCTCCCTATGGATGGCAGACTAAAAGAGCATCCTGTAACACACACCCCCTGGGGCTTCACAAACTGTAGACATTCGCTCCTGGACACTGACATGGGGTCAGAGCCACACAGCTTGCCCGTCTGTATGCTGCCCTAGAGGTTTTAGACGTGGGGTACTGAATAAGTGAGCCACATCCCCGTCACAGCCCTTCGAGAAGGACAAGGGAAACTTTCTCGTTTCAACTGCATGCCAGCAACAAAATGAGGTGCTGTTTCTTTAAAAAATTCTAAAAACTATTAATCTATGGTTCTATTGGTGTGATTCACAGGTGAGAAAACTGGGGCTGCAGGACAGGGTACTGAGCCAAGATGGGTACTGGGTTCCTTCTCTGGGTCAGAGCAAGCTCCTTCCTCCTCCACCAGTGTCTGTCTTGGCTTGTTTTCCAACCATTCACCCCAGGCTCAGCTTGGAGCAGGGCCTGTGTATTTACTGCTGAGGCCACATTAACTTTTACCAGTGATTAAACACTGACATCTCAAAACCGCACTTCTGAATGTCCCCCTCTGAGGGATGCAATGGTAACTCCTGCAGACCTTCAGCAAAGGGATATTACTTTTGTGCCCCCTTGGTCGCAGCCTAAAAGTGATCACTGAAATTAAAAAGGGGAAAGCACAGTGGCTCATGCCTGTAATCCCAGCACTTTGGGAGGCCAAGACAGGCAGATCATGAGGTCAAGAGATCAAGACCATCCTGGCCAACATGGTGAAACCCTGTCTCTACTAAAATTACAAAAATTATTTGGGCGTGGTGGCATACCTCATAGTTCCAGCTAGTCAGAGGCTGGGGAATCACTTGAACCCAGAAGGGGGAGGTTGCAGTAAGCCGAGATCGAGCCACTGTACTCCAGCCTGGTGACAGAGCAAGACTCTGTTTCGAAAAAAAAAAAAAAAAGGGGGGGGGGAAGTGGTTGTAATTCACCAGGTCCTTTCCTTTTGAATGGGTCTTGATTTTAACACCCACCCTGAACGTGAAGGGCAGAAAATTTCTCTGCAATTTCATATTAATTTAACAAATGGTTTAATGAGCACTAAAATCAGCACCACCCTATGTTGCCCAACCCCAGGAAGCGTGATTCACATAGAATAGAACATGGATGCTGCCTGTCCCTGGGATGGTGGGGTTCACAACCTTGCCTAAGAAATCTGTTCAGTGTGTACATTAACACAATGCATGTAGGGGAGGTGATTCACACCAATGCATGGGGAAGGTGATTCACACCAATGCATGGGGGAAGGTGATTCACGCCTATGCATCGGGGTGGAGGCAGGGGGGGAGTGATTCACACCAATGCATGGGAGAAGACATTAGCGAAGGGAAGAGACAGTCCCATAAGGAAAGAAGCATATTGTGGTATAGGAAGTAAAACACAGGTGCAGGCTGGCCTGGAGGAGGTAATGACTGACACTGAGAAGGGTTTAGGATGTTCCCATGGAGATGGTGACATCTGACCTGCATTTTGAGGCCTCTGCCAAAATCAGTTATGTCACCACCTGTGTGATTCAGAACCAGCTGGTGGAAAACGCCGTGAAGCTTCCCACCATGGAGAGTTGGGCCAAACCCCAGCCCAACGGATGGCAGATCCTGCCCAGCACGCATTAGACAAAGCAAAATTCACCTTATTAGGAGTTGACGGCCCCTACCTGCTCCTGTGCGGAGGTCCTGCATTCTTACACCCTGCCCAGAAGAGGTGTCAGAGCAGGCATGGACTCTGTGAGCTGCTGCAAAAGAAGTTGCTTGGGAGGAGTCAAGCTGGAGGTCGGTTTCCACTTCAAATTCTCTATTTGACCTCTGGTAAAACTGCAGCCAGCATTCAATTCCAAGGAGGTTATCAGAGAGACAATCTGAGATTTAGGTGCAAAGATGTTCATGGCAGCATTGTTTATAATTATGAGAAATAAAACAATCAGAAAACATTTCCTGAGGACACACTATGGTCAGGGGGCAGTTTCTGTGTTTTAAAGGAGTAGCTTGCTGTGGTTTTGAGTAGCTGTGTCCCCTCTTAAACTCATGTTGAAAAATAATCCCCAATGCAACGGTGTTAAGAGGTGTGGCTTCGGCTGGGCACGGTGGCTCACACCTGTAATCCCAGCACTTTGGGAGGCCGAGGCGAGCAGATCACGAGGTCAGAAAATCAAGACCATCTTGGGCAACATGGCGAAACCCTGTCTCTACTAAAAATACAAAAAAAAAATTAGCCGGGCATGGTTGCGCGCACCTGTAGTCCCAGCTACTCGGGAGGCTGAGGCAGAAGAATCACTTGAACCCAGGGGGCGGAGGTTGTGGTGAGCCGAGATCGCGCCACTGCCCTCCAGCCTGGGACAGAGTAAGACTCCATCTCCAAAAAAACAAATACAAAAATTACCTGGGCACGGTGGTGCGTGCCTGTAGTCTCAGATACTCAGGAGACTGAGGCGGGAGAATCGTTTCAACATGGGAGGTGGAGGTTGCAGTGAGCAGAAATCGTGCCACTGCATTCCAGCCTGGGCGACAGAGCGATATGCCGTCTCAGGAAAAAATAAAATAAAACAATGGCTTCAAAGAATTTTGTTTAAAGATTTTGCTTGAATGATCTAAAGTTATGCAGAAAAGACATGCTTACATAGATTAAAAACATGCTTAGAAGGAATCTTGGAGGAAGGAAACATGCTAATGGTGACAACCAGGGTTATCTCTGCGGGGTAGGATCAGTGGCAATTGTTAACACATCTTAGACCCTTCCTCAATTTTCTGCTTTCCACTGTGGGGTTACATTACTTTCATGATGTGAAAAATCCATGCTACTTGCCAATGACTTAAATGATATATTTGACTGGGCACAGTGGCTCACACCTCTAATCCTAGCAATTTGGAAGGCTGTGGTGGGCAGATCACTTGGGCCCAGGAGTTCAAGACCAGCCTGGGCAATATGTGAGACCCCATTTCTACAAAAAATGTAGAAACATCTTCTACAAAAAAATGTAGAGACATCCTCATGCCTGTAGCCCAAACTACTCAGGAGGCTGACAGAGGAGGCGATCACTTAAGCCTGGGAGGCAGAGGTTACTGTGAGCCAGGATCACGCCACTGCTCTCCAGCCTAAGGATAGAGCAAGACTCTGTCCCAAATAAATGAATGAATGATATGTTCTTGCAGTATGGGACCTGTTGGCATCTAAGCATCTCACCTTGAAGATTACAGAAGTGCTGCTCTGGATGTTGCTATCCCTCTGAAGCCTCTAAACCCCGCCCTCCCTCTTTGACTTAAATGTGGATGTTGTTTCCAAGTACAGCAAATTTCGTCTCTCCAAATTAAAATGACATGAAGCAGGTTTTTCACCCTGGTCAGCCCTTGCCACATAGTTGAGATGCCAGAATTCTTTCAAATAGCATGGAAAGTCCCAAAGACCAACCTAGAGTTCAACCTCTCAGTAAATAACTTCTCTTGCCAACATTCCTTTCTGGGGTGAGCCTTCCAACATTTTCATGCTAGTCAGTCCGTAAACTCCACACAGAGTCAGCCTGGTAAGGCTCTGCTGTAAACAGCACACCTCCACTCCATATCCGTGACTAAGGAGCTGGGGTCCAGATCTCTGCAAAGTGTCCTCAGCATGCATTCAGGAAGAACCGTTTGTTACATATGATAGACTGCTGAAGCTAATGGTGATTTAGAAAGTAATGAAACAGCAGAGGCAGCCAGGTGCAGTGGCTCCCGCCTGTAATCCCACCACTTTGGGAGGCTGAGGCGGGTAAATCATAAGGTCAAGAGATCAAGACCATCTTGGCCAACATGGTGAAACACCATCTCTACCAAAAATACCAAAATTAGCTGGACATGGTGGCAGGCGCGTGTAATCCTAGCTACTCTGGAGGCTGAGGCAGGAGAATCACTTGAACCCAGGAGGCAGAGGTTGCAGTGAACCAAGATTGCACCACTGCACTCCAGCCTGGTGACACAGACTCCATCTCAAAAATAAATAAATAAATAAAATACAAAAGAAACAACAGAGGCAAAGCGATGTCTCCAGCAACGGGGTTCTCACTCCCTTTCCTCTTGATGCCTGTACTCCAGTAGACGTTAAAGGGTAAACTCAGCCGGGCACAGCGGCTCTTGCTTGTGATCCTAGTACTTTGGGAGGCTGAGGCAGGAGGATCACAAAGTCAGGAGATCGAGACCATCCTGCCAGCATGGTGAAACCCCGTCTCTCTAAAAATATAAAAATTAGCTGGGCGTGGTGGTGCACGTCTGTAATCCTAGCTACTCGGGAGGCTGAGGCAGGAGAATTGCTTGAACCCGGGAGGCAGAGGTTGCAGTGAGCCGAGATGCCACTGTGCTCCAGCCTGTCAAGACCCCGTCTCAAAAAAAAAAGAAAAAGGAAATAGGGTAAACTCACTTACAACCTGGGCCCTCCATCCTGTGTGCTGCAGTGTAAGAAATTAAACATTGAGCAAAGAGCCTGCTTTCTCCAGTGTTAGGTGTAAAGTCAAATGGCACTAGGGCTAAGGGCCTGGCATGGCATCTTTGCCCGGGTGGACTGGTTGGTACAGTGAGTTCAGGGTACTCCAGGAAGGCACAGAGGAGCTGATGCAATCTGGGGTCTGGGGACAGTAAGACAGGGCTTGTCAAAAGTGCAAAAATGGGTCAGGGGCATGGCTCATGCCTGTAATCCCAGCACTTTGGGAGGCTGAGGCACGAGATCAGGAGATAGAGACCATTCTGGCCAACATGGTAAAACCCCGTCTCTCCTAAGATACAAAAAACTAGTCGGGCGTGGTGGTGCACCCCTGCAGTCCCAGCTACTTGGGAGGCTGAGGCAGGGGAATCGCTTGAACCCAGGAGGCAAAGGTTGCAGTGAGCCGAGATTGCACCACTGTACTCCAGTCTGGCAACAGAGCAAGACTCCATCTCAAAACAAACAAACAAACAAAAAAAGCAAAAATGAAGAGGGCTCTGTGGCAGTGGTGGGGTGAAGGAAGATCCTGAAGGCTGGAGCAGAAACATCAGCAGCAGCTCTGTGACCGTGCGGTCAGCTCCCTTCTCTGCTGGCTGTTGGTCCTCTGGCTGAATACGGACAAGCTTGGGCCACTGGTGCCGACTGTTCTCAGTTGCGATGGTCAGACAGTCAACACCTGTGGATAAAGCATGTCTCTGATTAAGATGGAGACTGCTAGGCTAGGATTCCTCCCCAGGCTCCTCTTGTCTGTCACATGCTTATGAACTTTCCTTTTTTTTTTTTTTTTTTTTTTTTTTTTTTGCGCCCTTCCCCTACTTATGAACTTTCTAAATTTGGCTGGTCATGACTGTAATCCCAGCATTTTAGGAGGCCAAGGCAGGTGGATCATGAAGTCAGGAGTTTGGGACCAGCCTGGCCAACATGGAGAAACCCCATATTTGGTTTCTGCTAAAAATACAAAATACATCTCTACTAAAAATACAAAAATTAGCTTGCCATGGTGGTGCACACCTGTAATCCCAGCAACTCCGGAGGCTGAGGCAGGAGGATTGCTTGAACCCAGGAGGTAGAAGTTGTATGAACCGAGATTGCACCACTGCACTCCAGACTGGGTGACAGGGCAAGACTCTGTCTGAAAAACAAACAAACAAACAAAACTTTCTGAATTTATAAACAGTGTTTTATAAAGAAAAAGAAACCTGGAACATTGCTAGGTGCTGAGTTTCATTCCCTAAAATCTCGAGGTTGAAGTCCCAACCACAGTGCCTTAGTGTGTGGCTGAATGTGAGATAGGATCTTTAAAGAGGTAATTAAGGCCGGGCGTGGTGGCTCACACCTGTAATCCCAGCACTTTGGGAGGCCAAGGTAGGCGGATCACGAGGTCAGGAGATTGAGACCATCCTGACCAACATGGTGAAATACCGTCTCTACTAAAAAACAAAAAAATTAGCTGGGTGTGGTGGCGCATGCCTGTAATCCTAGCTACTTGGGAGGCTAAGGCAGAAGAATCACTTGAACCTAGGAGGCTGAGTTTGTAATGAGCTGAGATTACGCCACTACACTCCAACCTGGCAATAGGGCAAGACTCCATCTCAAAAAATAAAATAAAATAAAGAGGTAATTAAAGTTGAGTGAAGTCATTAGGGTGTGCCCTAATCTAATCTGACTGATGTCTTTAAAACAAAAGGAGATTAGGACACAGATACACACAGAGGGACACCACCTGGGGAAGGTGGGATCTACAAGCCCAGGAGACAGGCCCCAGAAGAAGCCAACTCAGCCCACATCTCAGACTTTCAGCTTCCAAAACTGAGAATAAACTTCTAATATTCAAGCTTCCCACTCTGTAGACTCCATCAGTGTGATGGAGTCTCACTCTGTCACCCAGGCTGGAGTGCAGCAGCATCATCTCAGCTCACCACAACCTCTGCCTCCCAGGTTCAAGTGATTCTCCTGTGTCAGCCTCCCGAGCAGCTGGGACTACAGGTGTGCACCACCACACCCAGCTAATTTTTGCATTTTTAGTAGAGAAAGGATTTCACCATGTTGGCCAGGATGGTCTCGATCTCTTGACCTCGTGATCCACCCACCTCGGCCTCAAAAAGTGCTGGGATTACAGGTGTAAGCCACCGCAGCCAGCCATAATTAGTATTATTTTGAGACAGAGTCTCACTCTGTCACCCAGGCTGGAGTGTAATGGCACAATCTTGGCTCACTGCAACCTCTATTTCCTGGGTTCAGGTGATTCTCCTGCCTCAGCCTCCCGAGTAGCTGAGATAATAGGCACTCGCCACCACACCTGGCTAATCATTGTAATTTTTGGCCGTGTTGACCAGGCTGGTCTCGAACTCCTGGCTTCAAATGATCCCCCACCCCAGCCTCCCAAAGTGTTGGGATTGCAGGTGTGAGCCATGGCTCCCAGCCACATGGAACATGCCATGCCACACAGGATGGCAGGTGCGTGTGCATCAGCTGCTCCAGACTTCATAACCACCCCTATGGAAAACAAAGGGCCTCCCACTGTGACCCCACATTGTCTATGGAGAAACAGAAGTGCTGAGACCAAGAACCTCACCGGAGGCCCCGGAATGGACAGTGGCAGAACTGGGGCATGATGCTGGAGACTGACCGTGAGTGACAAGTCAGCACATCCCTCAGCTATGCAGCTACCTCCCCTCTACAAATTTCCTAAGTTGCCCCAGGTCAAAGAGTTACCAGTAACTAACTGCGCCACGGTTGTTTTGATGATTGCCAGTCAAAGGGCAAGAACGGGAAGAAATCCCTTCTCCGTGTCTCAGCTCTGATGTGGATTTGGCGGAAGCCCAGAGCTGGCTCCCTCAGCTTCTGTTTATGAGCAAAGCTTCCACAGCCTGCCTGTGCAGAGGGAGCTTGAATACATCCCAGGAAAGACCACGAGTGAGGCGCTCATTCAGCAGAAGGGTTTTACAGAATGGCTTGGAATATGTGAAGGCCCATGGGGCTGGGGGTGGGGGCAGGCATCAGTTGCCCTGTCTGAACCCTCAAGAAGGCTGAGGACTCTGCCTCCCTCGTTTACCTGACTCTGCAAGTTTTGGGGACAGGGAAAAAGTGTTACCATTTCCACAATTGAGCTGGTTCTTATAAAACCTGGAGCTTGGGAAGAGAGACGGAGAGGGAGAAAACCTTCAGCCCCATCACTGATTTCACAGTGCCAGGGTCCCTCCAGACAAAGGCAGCCGCAGTGGCCTCCCCACAGCCCTCCTGGGCACAGGCCCATCCCTCACCATCCCCCCCTTCTCATTTCTACCCCCAGGAGCTCGGTTAGTTGCTGCTGGCTCGTTTCTATTTACACAACTGGAAAAGTAATGTGTGGTCTCTCCCAAACAGTTGGGCGACCTGTGTAATTATGCAACAGTAGAAAACAGCAGCTCTGTTTGGAAAGCAGGGTTATGATCTCCTAGCTGGGGATTGTTTATGGAGATAAATCTCATGGCAGGCTCAGTTTCCTTAGGCAGCTCCTCTCCCTGCCAGGTCAGCTCCTTCCCTGGCCACAGCCTGCATCATCTTTCTGGAGTCTTGGCTGTCCTGGACATAAACCATTTGTAGTTACTGGTGTGTACCACCTTCTGTTTTGCAGTTTTAAGGAGGAATCTGGAAGCATTCCCAGCCCATCATCTCTATGGGTGCCCCCATTACCACACCCTGCTGCCCCTGGGACGCACATCTATTGCCACCTGCGTCACACCAGCCCTCTTCCAGTTCCAAAACATTCAGAGTAATTGCCAATCCTGCCCTAGGCGCTGTGTTTCTTTATAATCTACTGGTGGTTTACAATGTCACCATCAGAAACAATTTTCAGGAGAGGGTAATCAGCCAATCGGACAAGCCAAATCAACACAGGCACACAGCCGAGCCCAGGTGGCAAGGTCTGTCTGCAGAGGAGGCTGAGCATTTGTATGGAGGTCTGAAGGTTTGTCTTTAAAAAGGCAGATTCTTTAGCTCTCAGGTTAGTGTCTGATGGATGTCTTGAAGAATTACAAGCTGGCAATTGCTTTTCCTTGAGACAAAAATGGCCTAAGCATTTAGATGGAAAGAGTAAGGGAGATAATAGAATGATGAGCCTAGGAAAGACACAAATTTGGCCCAGCCCAGTGGCTCACACCTGTAATCTCAGCACTTTGAGAGGCTGAGGTGGGTGGATCACCAGGTCAGGAGACTGAGACCATCCTGGCCAACATGGTGAAACCCCATCTCTACAAAAAAAATTAGCTGTGTGTGATGGCACACACCTGTAGTCCAGTTACTTGGGAGGCTGAGGCAGGAGAATCATTTCAACCCAGGAGGCAAAGATTGCAGTGAGCCAAGATCACACCACTGCACTCCAGCCTGGCGACAGAGCAAGACTTCATCTCAAAAAAAAAAAAGACAGATTTGGGGACTGGGGAGGAGTCCCACTCCTGTGAGCCAGGGCACTGGCCAGGGGCCTCCCAAACCAGCAAGTCAGCTGACAGCACCGTCTGTTCCTCAGCTCATCCACAGGGCTCCATAGAAGCCTCTCTGTGTTACTGTGTCTCAGAAATTGTTTTTTTTTTTTTTTTTTAGACGGAGACTTGCTGTGTCGCTCAGGATGAAGTGCAGTGGCATGATCTTGGCTCACTGCAAACTCCGCCTCCCAGGTTTAATCAATCCTCTTGCCTCAGCCTCCTGACTAGCTGGGATTATAGGCATGCACGACCATGCCTGGCTAATTTTTGTATTTTTAATAGAGACAGGTTTTAGCATGTTGGCCAGGCTAGTCTCGAACTCCTGACCTCAGGTGATCTGCCCGCCTCGGCCTCCCAAAGTGCTGGGATTATAGGAGTGAACCACTGTGCCTGGCTGAGATTGTTTTTAATAAATGGTAAATGGGGCAAATGCAGAAATTACAGCAACTACTCGTATTCCCAGCACACGGCAATTAAAGGTCAGGGAATATCTAGGTTTACTTCCTGCGACATAGTCTAATCTAATGTATTCATGTTTGAATCTTGCTCTTTCATTTTTTTTTTTTTTTTGAGACAGAGTCTCACTCTGTCGCCAGGTGCCAGGCTGGAGTGCAGTGGTGCGATCTCGGCTCACTGCAACCTCTGCCTCCCAGGTTCAAGCGATTCTCCTGCTCAGCCTCCCAAGTAGCTGGGACGGCAGGTGCACGCCACCACACCCGGCTAATTTTTGTATTTTTAGTAGAGACAGGGTTTCACCATGTTTGCCAGGATGGTCTCGATCTCTTAACCTCATGATCTGCCCACCTCAGCCTCCCAAAGTGCTGGGATTACAGGTGTGAGCCACCGTGCCTGGCCTGAATCTTGCTCCTTCTTAAAGGAGCCAGGACCCTCCTCCATGGGAGCGGCGATCACATTTCTCTCCCACTGGGCATTGCCGATTTCTTATTTCTAATTATTGTGCATAATACTGTGGTGAGTATCTTGCTATCAAATGCATTTCTTACATGCTCCTATTTTTTTGTCTCACATGGAAGAGTACTATGGCAAACATTATGAAAAATCTGGAAAAACACTTTAAAGACATGGAGTTTTTTTTTTTTTTTTTTCAAGATAGCAGAGGTGGGCCGGGCGCAGTGGTTCACTCCTGTAGTCCCAGCACTTTGGGAGGCTGAGGCAGGCGGATTGCCTGAGCTCAGGAGTTCGTGACCGGCCTGGGCAACATAGTGAAACCCTGTCTTTACTAAACTGCAAAAAATAAGCCGGGCATGCTGGTGTGCGCCTGTAATCCCAGTGACTCAGGAAGCTGAGGCAGAAGAACTGCTTGAACCCAGGAGGTGGAGGTTACAGTGAGCCGAGATCACGCCATTGCACGCTAGCCTGGGCGGCAGAGCGAGAAAAAAAAAAAAAAAAAAATAGCAAGGTCTTCTTGACACCAGCTCCATGTGCATTTATTGTTAGGTTTTAACAGTCCTGTGTCCTCCCTCCCCACCCCCAGAGTTCTTTCACAGCTTTGCCTACTTGCAAAGGTGGACATCTTGTATAAAGTAGAAAAAAGTAGAAATTGTGAAGATTAGAGGTACTTTTTCCCCTTCCTTCCTTCCTTCCTTCTTTCCCTCCCTCTCTCCTTCCTTCCTTCCCTCTCTCCTTCCTTCCTTCCTTTCTTCCTTTTTTCCTTTCTTCCTTTCTCTCTTTCCCCCTCCTTCCCTCTTTCTTTCCTGTTTGCAAAGGTTAGGATTTTCTCTGGGTTATCTAGAAAGCAAGTGTCACTGAGCAATGGGCTCACACCAGTTGCACAGAAAAGTCAATGCTATAGCACCAGCTTCTGTGAAAAGAGCTGTATTGCAAAGTTGACTGGCAAGGAGACAGGAGGCAGCGCTGAAATCTACCTCCCCAAGCTGGGGTGTGGGGTCAGGTTTTATAGGCAGAGAGCAACTACAAGGGAGATAGGAAACTGAAACAAAGTGTGATTGGACCAGGTCATGCAAAGAGGTGGTGCTCGGTTCTTGGCTTTTAAGTTTGTACTGCAACAAAACAGGGCACCCTGGCTTCTTCACTTGGACCCTGTTCCTGGACGCACTGCATGTGATTCTGCATGTGATTGTCTTTTTCATTCTGGCTGGCTCTGGCAGCACGAATCAGGCATGCTTGGTTTATCTGATCTGGGCGTTATGTGACTTACAACCCTGGAGTCCACTGCAAATGACAAAATGGAACCAGGTTGAACTGGTTCTGCAGTGGCATAAGGATACATGACCCGCTCAGTCCCCAGCAGTGCTGCACAAGGAGATGGAGGAATCAGAGAGAGTGGGTGCCTGCACTTTACCCTTCCACAGAAGGGCAGATTTTTTTTTTTTTTTTTTTCAGACAGTTTCGCTCTTATTGCCCAGGCTGGAGTGCAATGGTGTGATCTCGGCTCACTGCAACCTCCACCTCCTGGGTTCAAACCATTCTCCAGCTTAGCCTCCTGAGTAGCTGGGATAAGAGGCATGTGCCACCATGCCTGGCTAATTTTGTATTTTTAGTAGAGATAGGGTTTCTCCATGTTGGTCAGGCTGGTCTTGAACTCCCGACCTCCGGTGATCCACCTGCCTTGGCTTTCCAAAGTGTTGGGAATACAGGCGTAAGCCACCGCACCGAGCTAGGATGGGATATTTTAACTGGTAGCTTTTCCGAAGACCTGGCTCAGTAAAAGACTCGTAGGAGTAACTCCTACTGGCAGTGACTAGTTGGGGAAAAACTTGATGAATCTCTGCTTGTGTGCAAGCCCTAAAACAAAAATGTACCCAAGCCTGGTGCCAGCTGTTGCCGATCCTCGGAGGGTGGGGAACAGAGCAATTTGGAGCCATCTGTAGAATGTCCATCTTCAGGAGTACACGTGGTTGCATCAAAGAGCTGGGCCCCAGCTTTGCGGAACTGAAGGGTCCAGGAAAAAGCCCTGGCTTTTTCAGCAGACAAAGCAGAGGAGAGAGGATACACTGAGTGATCGAATCGTTGGCCCCAAGCAGCAGCATGCTTTCCGGGCAGATGGGCTGGCTGTTGTGGGCAGGACAGAGCCCACACGCCTGGATGGCTCATGCAGCAGGATGCCTGTCATTCCTGGTACAGGCAGGTAGAGAACCTCTCCTTCCAAAGTGCCATGCTGGGCGCCACCACTCAGCATACAACCAACTTCCCTCTGTGCTGCCAAACCCCTGCTGGTCCTCCTTTGGCCAAGATCTCTGCCTTTGAGAAGCTCCGGGCCCTTGGTGGAACTGAAGGCCCACTTGTCTGTGCTGCCCCAGGCTGCCTCAAGGACCCTAGATGTCCATGAGGACCCCACCAGCCCAACCTCACCCGTAGGTCATGGGCAACCAGAAGGCAGGCTGGCCCATTATCTCTATTCCCACCTTGCCAATGCTGGTCCGATTAGCAAACGAGGGAACGCCGGAGAAAGGACGCTTTGGCTGACTGGCACAGTGCCCGCACAGTGGGAAGGCACACTTCCTGGTAGCACTAGCCTGGCCCAAGAGAAACCGAGTTGCCCCACTTCTTATTTGGGAACTGATGAATTCACCCTCTTACCTTAAATGACTTACAGATGACTGAAATCAATTTAATGTTTAAAATAGCTTCAGGCCAGGTGCAGTGGCTCATGCCTGTAATCCCAGGACTTTGGGAGGCTGAGGTGGGTGGATCACTTTAGGTCAGGAGTTCGAGACCAGCCTGGCCAACATGGTGAAACTCCATCTCTACCAAAAATCAAAAAATTAGCCGGACGTGGTGGCACATGCCTGTAGTCCCAGCTACTTGGAGGCTGGGGTGTGAGTATCACTTGAACCCAGAAGGCAGCAGTTACAGTGAACCGAGATTGCGCCACTGCACTCCAGCCTGGGTGACAGAGTGAGACTCCATCTCAAAAAATAAAATAAAATAAAAATAGCTTCACTTAATGTCTGAAGGTGTTACGCTGTCTTAAAGCGTCAGCCTCGTAAAAACAGGCAGTCAAGACACTGGTGATGACAGACTCCGTGGGAAGCCAGTTCCTGCCACTCTCTGCTTACTTCGCACCCACTCTAACTCTGTTTCCTTCCTTGTCTGTGAGCTCAGGGTTGTTTTAGTGAACTTTTTTTTTTTTTGAGACAGAGTCTTGCTCTATTGCCCAGGCAGGAGTGCAATGGCGCAATCTCAGCTCACTGGAACCTCCGCCTCCTAGGTTCAAGCGATTCTCCTGCCTCAGCCTCCCGAGTAGCCGGGATTACAGGCGCACATTACCATGCCTGGCTAATTTTTGTTTTGTTTTGTTTAGTAGAGACAGGGTTTCACCATGTTGTTCAGGCTGGTCTCGAACTCCTGACCTCAGGTGATCTACCCGCTTTGGCCTCCCAAAGTGTTAGCAGTACAGGTGTGAGCCACCACGCCTGGCCTAACTATTGTTGAATAACAAAAACAACCCAAAACTTCATGGCTGTGAACAATAACAATCATTTATTACTTTTTTTTTTTTTTGAGCTAGGATCTCCCTTTGTCACCCAGGCTGCAGTATAGTGGTGTGATCTCGGCTCACTGCAATCTCAATACCTGGGCTCAAGTGATTCTTCCACTTTAGTCTTCTGAGTAGCTGGGACTAAGGCACATGCCATCATGTTTGGCTAATGAAAAAAAAAATTGTAGAGGCCGGGCTCAGTGATCCATGCCTATAATCCCAGCACTTTGGGAGGCCGAGGTCAGGAGTTCAAGACCAGCCTGACCAACCTGGTGAAACCTCGTCTCTACTAAAAATACAAAAATTAGCTGGGAATGGTGGCTAGTGCCTGTAATCCACCTCATGCCCTGCGAAGGGGACAAGGGAGCTTTTCTCATTTCACAATTATCTGAATGTGCCTTCCCAGCCCTCAAATTCATGTGTTGAAATCCTAACTCCCAAAGTAGTGATATTAAGAAGTGAGACCTCTGGGAGGTGATTAGGTCTTGAGGATGGAGCCTCATGAATGGGATTAGTGCCCTTAGAAAAGAGAACCTAGGCCGGGCGCGGTGGCTCACGCCTATAATCCCAGCACTTTGGGAGGCTGAGGCAGGTAGATCACGAGGTCAAGAGATCAAGACCATCCTGGCCAACATGGTGAAGCCCTGTCTCTACTAAAAATACAAAAATTGGCTGGGCATGGTGGTGCGTGCCTGTAGTCCCAGCTACTTGGAAGGCTGAGGCAGGAGAATGGCTTGAACCTGGGAGGCGGAGGTTGCAGTGAGTCGCCTGGTGCCTGGCAAAAGAACAAGACGCTGTCTCAAAAAAAAAAAGAAAAGAGAACCTAAAGAGCTCTCTTGTCCCTTCCACTGAGGATGCCTTGAGAAAGTACCATCTATGAACCAGAAAGCAGGCCCTCACCAGATACCAAATCTGCTGGTACCTTGATCTTGGACTTCCAGCCTCCAGAACTGTAAGTACAGTGTAATAAATTTCTGTTGTCTATAAGCCACCCAGGCTATGGTATGTTGCTAAAACAGCCTGAAGAGACAAAGGCAATAAACCACTGGAAGAAAAAGTCTGCAACTTAATTATTCATTTGTACCCCCAAAGCCTAGCATACAAGCTATGTACAATAAATTTCTGTTGAACGAGAAATTTTCTATACGTCTCAAAGCTCATCTGAAGTAGCCAATAAAGGTCTCAGGTTGTTGACAAAGCTGGAGATATTAGGACACACCAAGCTACAATAATTCCAGCTGCAGACGTCTCTAGGATTATTTTACGGGCATTCCACCCATCTGTGTGAAGGCATCATCTCAGCCAGATCTGCAGGTGGAAAATGCTTTTCCTGAGCGCGCCTCTGTGTTTGTAAACAACAGCAAACGATAAAGCCTAAAGTAAATGTCTTTTTTAAAAAAAAACAACATTTTTTTTTTTCCTGATCCATGGAAGCTTAAGTAAATGTCTTTTTTTTTTTTTTTTTTTTTTGAGACGGAGTTTCGCTCTTGTTACCCAGGCTGGAGTGCAAAGGCGCGATCTCGGCTCACGGCAGCCTCCGCCTCCTGGGTTCAGGCAATTCTCCTGCCTCAGCCTCCTGAGTAGCTGGGATTACAGGCATGAGCCACCGCGCCCGGCCCCAAGTAAATGTCTTTTAAAGACTTAAATATGTATGTTTTTGGATAATTGACCAACTTTTCTGGTCTCCCATGGCCAAGGTGGGGGATAAGGATGCTGAGAACCCTCCTCACGGACCCCATCTACTTCCTGGGCCTCCCCTCTCCATGCTCCCACATTGGCTTCAGTCCTGACAACACTGCACAGTCCCCTGTCTCCCTGTATGTCCTTACCTGCTGGCACGTCCTTCTCCAGCTCAGAATGTGCTTCCTCCCACTCCAGTGTGTCTCCCACTGACTTTTTTTGGGGGGGCAGAGTCTCACTCTGTTGTTGCCCAGGCTGGAGTGCAATGGTACAATCTCCTGCCCACTGCAACCTCTGCCTCCCAGATTTAAGCAATTCTCCTGGCTCAGCCTCTCGAGTAGCTGGGATTACAGATGTGTACCACCCCACCCAGCTAATTTTTGTATTTTTAGTAGAGACAGGGTTTCACCATATTGACCAGGCTGGTCTGGAACTCCTGATCTCAAGTGATCTACCCACCTTGGCCTCCCAAAATGCTGGAATTACAGGTGTGAGCCACGTGCCCAGCCCTTCCCCCAGGCTGATTACCTGGCTACCACCTGGGCTCCCACTGAATTGCACTGAGCCGAAGATTCACCTGCACTGCGGTTTACAGACTTACCTGCACACCGCAGGACATCAGGCGCCTTGCTTGCTGCATGGGAGAATCACACAGGAGCCTGGGAGGGCAGCAGCTCCAGGGGCTGGCGTCCCTCCTGTGGTTCTGGTTGAACATCTTGGGCTGGCCTCTCCTGGTCATGGAGAAGCCTGTAGCAGCTCTGGCCTTCCCAATCTCACAACAATGGCCAGGAGCCATACAAAATGTGTCCTGTCCCTGATCACAACATCGAGATGAGGAAAATATCCCCAGAGGCCACTACAGCAGACTGACCTCTGTTATAACGTTCAATCTAGCACACGAGGGGCTAAGTGAGCCCCTCCTACTCTGAGCCACAGGATCACACGTTCCTGAACAAAACTGGGTTGTCTTAGCAAGGAAGGAGGCAATAGCTGTGGGACAGGTAACACCGGTGGGCACTCCACAGAGCCTTGGGGACAGTGGAGCTAACCGGGGTTGGGGCCAGACAGTAATGGTAGGAGAGCTTGTCTCAGGCCTCAGTGCAGCCCAGCCAGTTACCCAAACGAGGCCCAGGGCAGGCAAGAAGCAGGACTTGAAAGGGGGTCCTACAGGATGTCGTCAGAGCTCCTTAAATCCCACCAGGGAAAGACAGATTTATTTTCTACTGGCCCAGCACATTGGAGTATCAAGAAGATTCCTCTTTGCAGGGTAAAGCTCACTTCTTCAGTGTGTAACACACACCCACTGGGGCTTCAGGAGCTGTAAACATTCACCCATAGATGCTGCAGTGGAGCTGGAGAGCCGCAACCTGCCCACTCGTATGCTCCCCTAAGGTTTGAGCAGTAGGACATATGCGGCTCGTTAGCTCAATTAGACCTCCTTCCTTATCACAAGGACAGAGGACTTTCTGTATCCCAGGGTTACTCGCCTTGGTGTACTGGAAGAATTGGATCTCGTGTGGGCTTGGAGAATGAGTGCAAGGCTTTTTTTTTTTTTTTTTTTCTTCACTCCGTCACCCAGGCTGGAGTGCAATAATGCGATCTCGGCTCACTGCAGCCTCTACCTCCCGGGTTCAAGCGATTCTTCTGCGTCAGCCTCCTGAGAGCTGGAATTACAGGCACATGCCACTACACTCGGCTAATTTTTTTGTATTTTTAGTAGAGACAGGGTTTCACCATGTTGGTCAGGCTGGTCTCGAACTCCTGACCTCATGATCCGCCCACCTTGGCTTCCCAAAGTGCTGGGATTACAGGTATGAGCCACTGCGCCCAGCTGAGTGCAAGGTTTTATTGAGTAGAAGTAGGTCTTAGCAGATGGGGGAGCCAGATGGGAGATGGTTTTTCCCTGGAGTCAGGCCACTTGGCCACCCTGGCTGTCCTCCAGCTGCCACAGCCAAACTCCGCTGCATTCTGCCAGTCCATGGTTGGCACATGGGCATCTGTTGGTGTGCTCTTCTGTTGGCATGTGCCCTCAAGCTCCTCTCCATGTCTGGCGGCTCATGCGTCTGCCTGCCAGGGTCTTGGGATTTTTTTATAGGCAAAAGATAGGGCCATGGTGGGCCAGGGTAGTCTTGGGAAATGCAACATTTGGGTGCAAAGGCAGGAGTGGCTGTCCTCACCCAGGCCCGTGGGGGTGGAGCCCTAACCAGGGACCCTGCCCTTCTCTATCCAGCACTTCGCTTCTCCCCTTCCGTGTCGTTTAAAGGGACCATACTCTGCTGGGTGCTGTGGCTCATGCCTGTAATCCCAGCACTTTGGGAGGCCAAGGCCGGCAGATCATGAGGTCAGGAGACAGACCATCCTGGCCAATGAGGTAAAATCCCATCTCTACTAAAAATACAAAAAGTTAGCCGAGTGTGGTGGTACACACCTGTAATCCCAGCTACTAGGGAGGCTGAGGCAGGAGAATCGCTTCAACCTGGGAGGCAGAGATTGCAGTGAGCCAAGATTGTGCCACTGCACTCCAGCCTGGGCGACAGACCAAGACTCTGTCTCAAAAAAAAAAAAAAAAAAAAGGGACCATACTCTTCCCTTTCCAGCATTTCCATATCAATTGGGGTAAAAAGGGCCAGGCGTGGTGGCTGACGCCTGTAATGTCAACACTTTGGGAGGCCGAGGCGGGCAGATCGCCTGAGGTAGGGAGTTCGAGACCAGCCTGACCAACATGGAAAAACCCCGTCTCTACTAAAAATACAAAATTAGCCGGGCGTGGTGGCGCATGCCTGCAATCCCGGCTACTCGGGAGGCTGAGGCAGGAGAATTTCTTGTATCTGAGAGGTGGAGGTTGCAGTTAGCCGAGATCATACCGTTGCACTCCAGCCTGGGCAACAAGAGTGAAACTCTTGTCTCAGAAAAACAAGAACACAAAATTGGGGCAGATGGCTCCATAGGCAAGGCCTTGCCTCAAACAGTGCTGATGCCTGAAGAGTCCATCTTGAGTTGAACTGGAGAGATGGTGTCTTCCTTTGTTCTGTTGTCCCTCTCTAACTTCTTTTCTTCCACCTCTCTCACTCTCCGCGTTTCTCCTTCCCTCTCTCTCCCTCTCTCCTGCTTCCTCTCTCTCTTCCTCCGTTCTTCCCGTCCTGCCTCCCTCCCTCCCCTCCTGCCTCCCTCCCTCTCTCCCTTCCTCTCTGTCTCTCCAGCTTTCTCTCTTTCTCCCTCCCTCCCCGCCTTCCTCTACCATCCTCTGTCTCTCCCTACCCCCCACACTTCCCTCCCTCTTTCTCTCCCCTCTACTTTATCTTCCAGTCCAAATACTGCCCAGGCTGCCAGCTATTAACATGGAAGGAATGTTATGCTAACTCTTTTCAGAGTTGGGATTTCATTAATCTCAGACCCTTTTAGATCTTTCTCTCAAACTTGGAGAGTTTTTAAAAACATCTTGTGTTTTTCCCCCTCCCCGCACAAATGAGGTCAGGAAGTGGCTGAGAAGAGATCCGTGAGGATTAACATTCAGTGCTCAGTTCCTGAAGGAAACAGAGAGTGAAAGGCCGTGGAAGAAAACGGAGCTGCCACGAACGTGCTCCTGGCTGTTTGAAAAGATCCAGTGCAGCTTCAACTTCAAAAATAACTGCATTCAACCATGGTTGCAGTTCGGCCTGGGGAATTTCCTACAATCAAAAGCAGCTGGTTCACCTCATGTAGCCATTAGGCTGAGCTCCGCAGGCTCGCTGCTTAGAGTGGCCTCGTTTTCCAGCCTGCAGTAGATCAGCGAGTGTTTACCTTTGTGTTTGGAATACTCGTGAGTCCTTTGGGGCAAAGACTGAGTCATTAATCAGAACTTTCTATGAACGTATTGCTGCCCAAGCGTCTGTGAATGTGAGCATGGCTGTGTCCACCAAGTGAGGCTGAAATAGGGTGAAGCACGTGTGCTCCATGAGACTGCCACGGCCATCCCTCTCAATCACGTTCCATTCAGCTCCGAGACTAAGTTTAAATCGTTTTTATTTGTTGTGAAAAGAGCATGCACACAGCCGGCGTGTTGACTGATGCCTGTAATCTCAGCACTTTGGGAGGCTGAGGCCGGCAGATCACCTGAGGTTGGGAGTTCGAGACCAGCCTGACCAACATGGAGAAACCCTGTCTCTACTAAAAATACAAAATTAGCCAGGTGTGGTGGCTTGCACCCGTAATCCCAGCTACTCGGGAGGCCAACGCAGGAGACTCACATGAACCTGGGAGGTAGAGATTGCGGTGAGCTGAGATTGTGCCATTGCATTACAGCCTGGGCAACAAGATCGAAATTCCACCTCGAAAAAAAAAAAAGAGCATGCACACAAAATTTCAAATGTTACCGAATGGATATCAGGTGAGAGACAGAAGTTTCCCTCTCTCATACTCACATTCCCAGTCCATCTTCTCTGAGGTTACACCCTCTGATTGTGCCAGGCATCGTTCTAGAATGTCTGAGCATGTAAATTATGTATATATTAAATATGTGTGTGTGCATGTATGTAAATGTGAGCATATACATATGTCTATCCATACTTACAGATATGCATTCAGAAATAGACATATATATATACAAATAATCTAGTGCAGCTTTGAGCAAGCTGAGCCCTGAGGCTCTTCTGAGGGGGAGGCCTTGGCACTGCTTCTGACTTTCTGTTTCTCCACATTTAGACTAATTGGAGCCTCCTCCGGTATCTGGAGAAGATTTAATGCTCCTCTGAAGCATAGGAGGAAAAGGGTGATCCCAAAGTCATGTTTGTGACATGGGCTGGCCCCTGCCTGATGGTCTCATGCCTCCCCCGCTGAGCTCCTCCAGACTTTGGAGGCATGGTGGTTTGACCCCAGAGTGAGACTCTGTGAGGCAGAAGGGGCAAGGGAGTCGAGGAAGCCTACAGGCAGAGGTGTTCCTCTATAAACCTAGGACTATCCCAATAGCTTGGTCCCTTGGCCACTGCCAGCTGGTTCCTTCTAGGGATGCAGACACAATGGTCCAAAATTCTCTAGGAAATGAACTTCTCTCTGCCTTTGGAATTTTCAGCTGCTGTACCCAGAAGCCAGCCAGATGTACGCAGAGTGAGAAACTGGGGCTGGGGCTGGACAGGAGGAACGAAGCACATCTCCCAGCACTCGCCTTCTCCTGGCAGTGAGCTGGAGTTCCCACATAAGGAACTGATGCTTTTCCCTGGAACCCAAATTCTGATGATAAAGCAAAACTCCTTATAAATGCTTCAGGGGGCTTTTTGTTGCACTCATTTTCAATAAGTTGCTGCTTTTTCCCAATTTAAAAATAAACATGCTTATGAAAGAATATTTGGAATACCCAAAGAGAAGGAAGAAAGAAAAGATTTCTTCATCACCCAGAGACAAGCAAGTAGATTCAGGCAGATTTTCTTTGCTCAGGTTTTAGATCGTGGTGCTTAGGTTTTTTGTTTTTTTTTTTTTCCGTTGAGACAGAGTCTCTGTCGCCCAGGCTGGAGTGCAGTGACACAATCTTGGTTTACTGCAACCTCCACCTCCTGGGTTCAAGTGATTCTCCTGCCCAGCCTCCTGAGTAGCTGGGACTATAGGCGTGCACCACCACGCCTGGCTAACTTTTGTATTTTTTAGTAGAGATGGGGTTTCACCATATTGGACAGGCTGGTCTCGAACCCCTGACTTCGTGATCCACCCTGCTCAGCCTCCCAAAGTGCTGGGATTACAGGCATGAGCCGCCGTGCCCAGCCCAGCCCTTAGGTATTTTTGAGGTCCACTTGAATATGCACTTACAGGAACCCATGCGAGATGATACAATTCTCATTCTTCTCCTTCACTGGAATTTGCAATCATCATCATAAAGTTTAAACAGGCAAGTTTGTGCTAAGTCTTACTAGCTTGAGAGGTTTCATTGACAATTATACACAGACCTTCACAGTCTACATTTGAAAGAGGACCACAGCTGCAGATATTAAATTGTGGCATTTAATTTCCCATGACCCCTGCAGCCTAGCAGCCTTTGTCTTTCTAGGCTGAGCTAGGAGACCCCGGTCAGGAGCAAGAGGCTTGGTGCAGAGAGAGGGCTCCCTGACCCCTTTTACATGGAGGTAGTGGTCCTTTCTTCTGTTCCAAATCTCTAAGGGTTTCTGCTCTGGTGAGAGAAGGATCTGACTCAAAGGAAGGAGGGGAGGCCACCCCTTCTGCTCCTCAGGAGAGAAGAATGAGAGAGGAGCAGGGGTGGTGGGGGGGGTGTGGGCTGAAAGACACTTGCCCCCTCCTGTCTGGGTTCACTGAGGCCCTACGAGCAAGGGCCCTGTACTAGGCAACCCAGTGGGGCCAGAGGTACACAGCACTGGGACTCCTGCACACGCACAATCAACTGCCAGGTGTGTTGCCCCGGGATGCAGTGAGAGCAGAAAGGGAAAGGATTTCCACACACTCAGGAATTTGAAGAAGTGATGTTTGCCCTCTTCCATCCTTCTTGGAAGAGCTGGACCCAGAACACAGGTGAGGAGGAGGGGTTTCAGAAGCACAGCCTGCCCCTGTGCCCCCAAGTCCAAGGTCCCTAGGCAAGCATGGAGCCAAAGTCCCTCCCCTTACCCTGCCCCCTCACCATTCTTCAAGCCACTGGTCATCTGCATGGAGACAGGAGAGATTTTACTGAGCTTGAGATCAACATTTGAATAGCTGACACTGGCCAGAAATCTAACGGAATACTCCCAAGCATTGCCAAGAGGTGCACAAGGGAGTGTGGAAAAGCAAGATAGGAAGCAGTGATTGAAAGGAAGGCTCCAGGGCCGGACGTGGTGGCTCACACCTATAATCCCAGCACATTGAGAGGGAGGCGGGCGGATCACAAGGTCAGGAGTTTGAGACCAGCCTGGCTAATATGGTGAAACCCCGTCTGTACTAAAAATACAGAAGTTAACAGGGCATGGTGGTGGGCGCCTGCAGTCCCAGCTACTTGGGAGGCTGAGGCAGGAGAATTGCTTGAACCCAGGAGGCGGAGGTTGCAGTGAACAGAGATTACACCATTGCCCTCCAACCCGGGCAAGAGAGCTA
>NW_016107587.1:2191333-2225810 GCF_001604975.1 Cebus imitator | reverse complement strand
AAGTCTTCAAAACTCAAAATACAATTCCTCTTTTCACTCCACTGAGTCATGACAGCACAGTGTCAAGACTGAGGGGCCCTTGGGTTTGAATCCTTGCTCTACCCTGCTCCAGACAACGGACATCGGCAAATTACCCAATCTCTCCGGTGAACACCCAGGGCCCCATGTTCAATATGGCCAAGTTCATATCCACATTTTACAATTGCTGTAATATTATGCAGGGCAGGGGGCCCACATACAATACTGCGTTTCACTGAAACTAGGCTTCGCTCTTGGAAAAACACCTCCTAATTTTGGAGGTGTTCAAATATGAAAAAATAGTGTCTTTGAAATCCATGAAATATAGCAAGAGCTTGGTAAGTTTAAAGTATGAGGTCATTATTTCACTCCACACGCAGTCTCTCTTTTTTCTAAAGAACGAGTTGTGGTGGATTTAAATGTAGGCCCATGACTTCTTTTTTATTCCCTCTGAACGGTGGAAGCCGATTCCCCTTGCCTGAGTCTGGGCTGTGTTTGGCGACACTTGTAAAGAATGGACTCTGGCTGAGGTGGAGGTGTGTGACTTTGAGGACTAGGTCCTAAGGAGGCATTGAGCAGTGGTTTGTAGTTCTCCTTGAAGAAGTCCTTTACATCCTTTGTTAGTTGTATTCTAGGTATTTTATTCTCTTTGTAGCGATTGTGAATGGGAGTTTGCTCATGATTTGGCTCTCTGTCTGCTACTGGTATATAGGAATGCTGTGACTTTTGCACATTGATTTTGTATACTGAGACTTTGCTGATGGTTTCCATCTTGACTGCTCTTTCTCTCCGAGAGCTGACTCTGACGGGAGCCAGCTGCCACACCACGATCGGCTCTGCAGAGACACCCACGCGGCAAGGAACTGAGGCCTCCAACCAAGAGCTGTGTGACTGAGTGAACTTGTTACCAAAACACTAGGGGTTTGGTCCAGGTCCTACTGCTCACCACACAAAAAGCTCATCACTGAGATGACAAGTATTGCCATGGAAGGATTTAATCAGGTGCTGTGGCGGAGGAGATGGGAGCTCTGTCTCAAATCCATCTCCCTGACCTATTTGAAACAATGTGTAGGAGAACAGGAACTAGGGAGGGGCCGGAAGCAATCACGATGAATGAGGGGCCTGGTACCTCCTTGTCTGGATGTGGTGGTCTGGTGACTTTCAGTTCTTTGGTACTTTTCTTGAGGGGCCTGAAGTTAGTTTGCTGAGGAAGGAACTCAAGTAAAACAAATGTAAATTTCAAGCCAGAAGGGTCAATTTCTGTGTTTATCCCCCCAAAAGAACTGTCTGTGGCACTATTGGGTCCGTTTCAAACTTGGAAGCAATTCTCCAGCCCCAGTTGAGGCTTTAGAGGAAGTCAGTGCCAGCCCACAACTTGACTGCAACCTCTGGAGAGAACTGGCCTACTGCATGGCCGGTTGCATAACAGTATAAGTATAGCACACACGATTATGTACAGTAATAATGCTTGATAGTGATAATAAATGACTATTACTGGTTTATGTATTTATCATACGTTTTTGTTTGATTCTCGTCCTGGCTGGAGAGCTAAGCCTGGTGTGAGTTTCTGCCCCACACAAACAGTGAGATAATACATTTTGTTGCTTTAAGCTCCTAAATGACAGAGATATTTAATTGTCATGAGACAATCTATAACTAATAAACTAGTCTACATGAAAAACCCCATAAATACATTCATGCCCTGCATAATGACTTTTCAGTCAATGATGGACTGCAACTAGAATGGTGGTCCCATAATGGGGACGATTATTGGGACCATTATGATGGAGCTGAATTATTATGGAGCTTATAACAGAGCTAAAAAAATCCCTATCACCCAGCGAAGAGTAGCTATTGTAACATTGTAGCACATTGCATTACTCAGATGTTTCTGGGGACGCTGGTGTGAGCAAACCAACGGCACAGCAGGATGTACAGTACATAATACTTGATAGTGATGATAAATGACTACGTTACTAGTTTATGTATGTATTATACCTTTTTTTTTTTTTTTTTTTTTTGGAGATAAAGTTTGACTCTGTCACCCTGTCACCCTGGCTGGAGTGCAGTGGTGCCATCTCGGCTCACCGTAACCTCTGCCTCCCAGGTTCAAGACATCCTCCCACCTCAACCTTCTGAGTAGCTGCAATCACAAGTGCATGTCACAGCTAACTTTTGTGTTTTGTGTAGAGATGGGGTTTTGCCATGTTGCACAGGCTGGTCTTGAATTTGTAAGCTTAAGTGATCTACCTGCCTCAGCCTCCCAAAGTGCTGGGATTACAGGCATGAGTAATAGGACTAGGTCCTATATTATACTTTTTATTATTTTATAGTTTACTGCTTATAAAAAAGAAGTTAACTCATCTGGACCTGGACTGTTTTTGGTTGGTAGGCTATTAATTGCTGCCTCGACTTCAGCCCTTGTTATTCGCCTATTCAGGGTTTCAACTTCTCCCTGGTTTAGGCTTGGGAGGGCGCAAGTGTCCAGGAATTTATCTATTTCTTCCAGGTTTACTGGTTTGTGTGCATAGAGTTGTTTGTAGTAATCTCTGATGGTAGTTTGCATTTCTGTGGAATCGGTGGTGTTATCCCCAATTCCAGCAAATGCAAAAGACGGAAATTGGAAACAATGCAATAAATGTCGTTTTTTTATTGCATCTCTTTGATTCTTCCCTCTTTTCTTTTTTATTAGTCTGGCTAGTGGTCTGTCTATTTTGTTGATCTTTTCAAAAAACCAGCTCCTGGATTTATTGATTTTTTGAAGGCTTTTTGTGTCTCTGTCTCCTTCAGTTCTGCTCTGATCTTAGTTATTTCTTGTCTTCTGCTAGCTTTTGAGTTTTTTTGATCTTGCTCCTCTGGCTCTTTCAATTTTGATGATAGAGTGTCGATTTTAGATCTTTCCTCGGTTCTCATGTGAACATTTATTGCTATAAATTTCCCTCTAGACACTGCTTTAAATGTGTCCCAGAGATTCTGGTATATTGTGTCTTTGCTCTCACTGGTTTCAAAGAACATCTTTATTTCTGCCTTCATTTCATTGTTTATCCAGTCATCATTGAGGAGCAAGTTGCTCAGTTTCCATGTAGTTGTGCGGTTTTGAGTGAGTTTCTTAATCCCAAGTTCGAATTTGATTGCACTGTGGTCTGAGAGACTGTTTGTTATGATTTCCGTTCTTTTGCATTTGCTGAGGAGTGATTTACTTCCAATTATGTGGTCAATTTTAGAGTAAGTGCGATGAGGTGCTGAGAAGAATGGATATTCTGTGGATTCGGGGTGGAGAGTTCTGTAGATGTCTCTTAGGTCTGCTTGGTCTAGATCTGTTTTCAAGTGCTGGATATCCTTGTTGATTTTCTGTTTCATTGATCTGTCTAATATTGACAGTGGAGTGTTCAAGTCTCCCACTATTATTGTGTGGAAGATTAAGTCTTTTTGTAGGTCATATAGAACTTACTTTATGTATCTGGGTGCTCCTGTATTGGGTGCATATATATTTAGAATAGTTAGCTCTTCTTGTTGCACTGATCCTTTTACCATTACGTGATGCCTTCTTTGTCTCTTTTGATCTTTGTTGGTTTAAAGTCTATTTTATCAGAGACTAGGATTGCAACCCCTGCCTTTTTTTGCTCTCCATTTGCTCGGGGCCGAATTCTACCAGATGTGCAAAGAGGAGCTGGTACCATTCCTTCTGAAACTATACCAAATAATACAAAAAGAGGGAATCCTCCCTAACTCAGTTTATGAGACCAACATCATCCTGATACCAAAACCTGGCAGAGACTCAACTAAGAAAGAAAACTTCAGGCCAATATCCATGATGAACATAGATGGAGAAATCTTCAATAAAATATTGGCAAATTGATTGCAACAGCACATCAAAAGCTTATCCATCACGATCAAGTAGGTTTCATCCCGGGGATGCAAGGCTGGTTCAACATGCACAAGTCTATAAACGTAATCATCACAGAAGCAGAACCAAAGACAAAGCCACATGATTATCTCAAAAGATGCAGAGGCCTTCAACAAAATTCAACAGCCCTTTATGCTAGAAAACCTCAATAAACTAGGTATCAATGGAATGTATCTCAAAATAATAAAAGTTGTTTATGACAAACCCACAGCTAATATCATACTGAACATGCAAAAACTGGAAGCATTCCCCTTGAAATGTGGCACCAGACAAGGATGCCCTCTTTCACCACTCCTATTCAATATAGTATTGGAAGTTCTAGTCAGAGCAATTAGACAAGAAAAAGAAATAAAGAATATTCAATTAGGAAAGGAGGAAGTCAAATTGTCACTATTTGCAGATGACATGATTGTATATTTAGAAGACCCCATCGTCTCAGCCCAAAATCTCCTTAAATTGATTAGCAACTTCAGCAAATTTTTAGGATACAAAATCAACGTGAGAAATCACAAGCATTCCTGTACACCAATAACAGACAGAGAGCCAAATAAGAACGAACTGCCATTCACAACTGCTACAAAGAGAATAAAATACCTAGGAATACAACTAACAAAGGATGTAAAGGATCTCTTCAAGGAGAACTACAAACCACTGCTCAAGGAAATAAGAGAGGACACAAACAGATGGAAAAACAATCCATACTCATAGGAAGAATCAACATTGTGAAAATGGCCATACTGCCCAAAGTAATTTATAGATTCAACACTATCCCCATCAAGTTTACCATTGACGTTCTTCACAGAACTGGAAAAAAACCACTGTAAACTTCATATGGAACCAAAAGAGTTCCTGCATAGCCAAGACAATCCTAAGCAAAAAGAACAAAGCTGAAGGCATCACGCAACCTGACTTCAAACCATACTACAAGGCTACAGTAATCAAAACAGCTTGGTACTGGTACCAAAACAGGGATATAGACCAACAGAACAGAGTAGAGACCTCAGAAGCAACGCCACATATCTACAACCATCTGGTCTTTTACAAGCCTGACAAAAACAAGCAATGGGGAAAGGATTCCCTGTTTAATAAATGATTTTGGGAAAACTGGCTAGCCATGTGCAGAAAGAAGAAATCTTACCGCTTACACTAAAATTAACTCCAGTTGGATTAAAGATTTAAACATAAGACCTAACACCATAAAAACCCTAGGAGTAAACCTACGCAAACTGTTCAGGACATAGGCAGAGGCAAGGACTTCACGATTAAAACGCCAAAAGCATTTGCAACAAAAGCCAAAATAAGACAAAAGGGATCTAATTAAACTTCAGAGTTTCTGTACAGCAAAAGAAACAATCGTTAGCGTGAACCGGCAACCAACAGAATGGGAAAAAAGTTTTGCAATGACAAAGGGCTAATATCCAGAATCTACAAAGAACTAAAACAGATTTGCAAGAAAAAAAACAAACAAAGCCATTCATAAGTGGGCAAAGGATATGAACAGACACTTTTCAAAAGAAGACATATACTGTATGAGGTCAACAAACATGAAAAATGCTCATCATCACTGGTTGTCAGAGAAATGCAAATCAAAACCACATTGAGATACCATCTCACGCCAGTTAGAATGGCAATCATCAAAAAATCACTTGACAACAGATGCTGGAGAGGATGTGGAGAAATAGGAACACTTTTACACTGTTGGTTGGAGTGTAAATCAGTTCAACCATTGTGGAAGACAGTGTGGTGATTCCTCAAGGACCCAGAAATAGAAATTCCATTTGACCCAGCAATCCCATTACTGGGTATATGCCCAAAGGATTATAAACCGTTCTATTATAAAAACACATGCATACATATGTTCGTTGCAGCACTGTTTGCAATAGCAAAGACCTAGAACCAACCCAAATACCCAGCAATGAAAGACTGGACAAGGAAAACGTGGCACATATACACCATGGAATATTATACAGCCATAAAAAATGATGAGTTCATGTCCTTTGCAGGGACATGAATGAATCTGGAAACCATCATTCTCAGCAAACTGACACAAGAGCAGAAAACAAAACACCACATGTTCTCACTCATAGGCAGGTGTTGCACAATGAGAACACATGGGCACAGGGAGGGGAACATCACACACTGGGGTATGTTGGGGTGTGGGGGGCTAGGGGAAGGATGGGGGGCAGGAAGGTTGGGGAGGGATAACACTGGGAGAAATGCCTGATGTAGGTGATGGGGAGATGGAGACAGCAAACCACTATGGCATGTGTGTACCTATGCAACAATCCTGCAAAATCTGCACATGTACCCCAGAACATAAAGTACAATAAAAAATTTTTAAAAAATAAAACAACAATGAGAAACAAACAAAAAAGAAGTTAACTGTAAACAGGAAGCATCCAGAAGAAGGCATTGTTATCGCAGGTAAGAGCTCCATGCATATTATTGCCCCTGAAGACCTCCCGATGGGATGAGATGTGGAGGTGTAAGACAGTGATATTGATGACCCTCACCCTGTGTAGGCCTAGGCTAGCATGTCTGTTTTAATTTTTAACAAAAAAATGTAAAAATTAAAAATAAAATTTTAAAAATAGGAAAAAGCTTATTTAATAAGGATATTAAAAAGGAAATATTTTATTTTTATACAGCTATAAATTTTGTTTGCATTTTAAGCCAGGTGTTATTTTAAAAAGTCAAAAAGCTAAAAATGTAAAAGTTTATACAATAAAAAAAGTTACAGGAAGCCAAATTTAATTTATAATTGAAGAAAGAAAATTAAAAAAAAATAAATTTAGGCCAGGCGTGGTGGCTCATGCCTGTAATCCCGGCACTTTAGGAGGCCAAGGCAGGTGGATCACCAGCAGTCAGGAGTTCAAGACCAGCCTGGCCAATATGGCAAAAACCCATCTCTACTAAAAATACAAAAATTAGCCTGGCGTGGTGGCACATGCCTATAATCCCAGCTGTTTGGGGGGCTGAGGTGGGAAAATCGCTTGAACCAGGGAGGCAGAGGTTGCAGTGAGATGAGATTGTACCACTGCTAACTCCAGCCTGGGTGTTATTTTTATTTATTTATTTATCCATCTCTAAATAGATAGGTAACAATAAATTTAGTGTAGACTAAGTACAGTTTATAGCGTCTACAAAGGTGTGCAGTAATGTCTTAGGCCTTCCCATTCACTCACCACCCATTCACTGCCTCACCTAGAGCAGCCTTCAGGCCTGCAAGCTCCATTCCTGACAGTGCCCTATCCAGGTGCATCGGTTTTCATCTTTAGTATGCTATGTCTTTACTGCACTTTTTCTATGTTTAGACAGGTTCAGATACACAAATCCATTGTGTTACAACTGCTTACAGTGTACAGTACTGGAGCACTGTGGACAGGCTTGTAGCCCAGAAGCAATCTGCTGTCCTGTGCAGCCTAGGTGAGTAGGAGGCTCCACCACCTCGGTCTGTGTAAGTGCATTCCATGACTGCACAATGACAAAATCTCAGAACGTATTCCCACCGTGAAGTGGTGCATCTCTGCGTACACCGCCCACATACATGCCCAGGCTGGACTTTCTGTAAGCACCTGCTCCCTTGTGCTAATGCCTGAGGAGGCTCAGCACGCTGAAATGTGCCACAGTGAAGGGGAAACATAGAGTGAGGGACACCAGTATGTGCAGCGGGCAGGAACCAGCTTGGAGCCTGGCTCGGCCACTAGTCACTGGCTCAGAGCAGCTGAGCAGACCCATAACTAGCTCACCTTCCTGCAGGTATCTTTTGCACAACTGCTGTCTGCTGGGTCCTGGTTTAAGACGCAATCTCTGACCTGTAGGGATTGCAAGCTCGAGCTTGGTGGGGACACAGATGACAGATCAATAACACAGTGTGATAACCTCTTGGTCAGGGATGGAAGCTGATGAGGAGGAAGTGACTGGAATCCTCGTGGGCTAGGAGGTGGGGGAGACTTTATGTCCACAGTCTCTTTGGGTAGGGAAGAAAATGAGGCAGAGGAGGCCTTCCTGGAAGGGGAGTCAGTGCAGGGTGTCAGGGGAGAGGAAACTGGGAAGGCTGCAGGGCTGTACAGGGTTCATGGGGCATCGGAGGCTCAGAATTTGGCACCCTGGGCAATATTTCAGGAGGAACAGGCTGAAGGCATCCATGCGGGGTTGGGGCAGGATGGGGGCCCGGGAGGAGACATGAGGTTGGGGATGAAAGGCCCTCTGATGAGGGCTGGGAAGGGAAGGAAACAGAGTAGGAAGTGATGGTGAAATGAGGTTCTATAGGAGCTTTGAGTTCATATAGAAGTCCCCACTTTTGGCCAGGCACGGTGGCTCACACCTGTACTCCCAGCACTTTGGGAGACCGAGGCAGGTAGATCATGGGGTCAGGAGATCGAAGCCGTCTTGGCCACGGTGAAATCCAGTCTCTATTAAAATAAAAAAATTAGGCTGGGTGCGGTGGCTCACACCTGTAATTCCAGCACTTTGGGAGGCCAAGGTGGGTGGATCACCTGAGGTCAGGAGTTCGAGACTAGCCTGAGCAACATAATGAAACCCCGTCTCTAGCTCGGTATAGTGGTGGACACCCGTAATCCCAGCTATTTGGGAGGCTGAGGCAGAAGAATTGCTTGAACCCGGGAGACACAGGTGGCAGTGAGCCGAGATTGTGCCACTGTACTCAAGCTTCTATGTGCTAGACACTGTGGTGGTGGATTCCAGCCTTCCTTTAATTTGACTTTACAACAAACTTGTGCAGTGCGGGGGCCTATATGCCCACTTCACAGATGAGGACACAAGGTTAGGTTAAGCGAGGTGCAGGGGCAGAGTGGGAAAGGGGACATTTAAGCCAGTTCTCACACTCCAACACAGGAGACTCTGGGCTCAGCAGTCACTACATGAGGACAAGGGGACCATGGACGAATGGGGCACGAGCCCCCAGACTATGAGCAACAGCAGAATATACTGAGCTGACAATATCTGAATGTCACATATTCTTACACAGCGAAGCTCACAGTGAGGTGAGCAGGGGGGCTTCCCACTGCTGGGGTCTGCTTTCCTTGCTCAGCGCCCTGGCCTCCTCTTGAGCTTCCAACCCTCCATCCCAGGCTTGATCTTTCCAAGACGGTAAAATGGAGCTTTCTGTTTGTGTTTTGGGTTTTCTTCTGAGACGGAGTCTCACTCTGTCACCCAGGCTGGAGCGCAGTGATGCGATCTTGGCTCACAGCAACCTCCACCTCCTGAGTTCAGACAATTCTCCTGCCTCGGCCCCCTGAGTAGCTGGGACTACAGGTGCCCGCCACCACGATTGGCTACTCTTCTTCTTCTAATTTTAATGGAATGCATTAGTCTTAAAGTCAGAGAGAGGAGGGTTGGAAGCTTGGTCCATCTGGTGCTTGCAGTGTAAACTTGGGCAAGGAATTTCATCTCTAGTTTCCTCTTCTGTGAAATAGAGATAATCCTACCTTCTTCACAAGGCAACAACAGAGATGACACAAGATGAGGAATGTAAACTGGTTGGTCCTAGCCCTGGCTCTTTGTACACAGCTGCTCCATATAAAGTACTGAAGTTATCGTCATTACTATTTTTTTTTAAAGACGGGCTTTCACCATGTTGGCCAGGCTGGTCTTGAACTCCTGGCCTCAGGTGATCCACCCGCCTCAGCCTCCCAAAGTGCTGAGATTACAGGCATGAGCCACCGCGCCCAGCCCTCGTCATTACTGTTAACTCTGACTCTCACCCGCCCTGCCAGTGCTCCTCAAGGAAGCTCCTTTAGGATGACAGGGACTGTGTCCAGGGCCGATGTTCTGCCTGTCCAAGGCTGGGCTAAGCCACCCGTCTGGTGAGTTCAGTGGGTTGGTTACCAGGTGAGGGGCTTTGCTGGGATTCGTAGTTGTATACCTAAGTGTGCAATCAGCTCATCTTGGCAGGTCAGGCATGCCAGCTACTGCTGAAAGTATGTGTGTTTATAGATTGTCTGAGCGTGCTCTGGCTGCCATGGCAAAATACTACAGATGGCTTCAACAACTGAAGTTTATTTCTCACAGTTCTGGAGGCCAGAAGTCCAGGACCAGGGTGCCAGCATGGTCGGGTCCTGGTGAGGACTCTCTTCCTGGCTTACAGATGGCCACCTTCTTACTGTGTCCTCACATGGCCTTGGTTCTGTGCTGGTGGGGAGACGGGGAGAAAGAGAGAGGGCAGGGAGATCTGGTTCCTCCTTTTCTTCTTGTAATCCTGTCATGGGTGGTCCCACCGTCTTGACCTCAGCTAACCCCAATCTCCCCCAAAGGCTTCATCTCCAGACACCATCTCATTCAGGGTTAGGGCTTCAGCATGTGAGTTTCGAGGGACTGCAAACATTCAATGTTTGGTATCCTATTTCCCCAGAATGAATAAAGCCTTAGGAGAGTGAGTGTTCAGATAGAATGACTTTTGCTCGGAGGCTCTCTGCCCCCTCTTCTGGGGCTACATGGATTCTCCATGGGTGCCCTTGCCCATGCATCTTCTCTCTGCAGCTTCCTGTGCCTGACTGTTTAGACTGTGCCGCACTCTCGGGCGATGGCACGGAGAACAGCTCGGGGAGAACTGACGTGCCCAGACGACACAGCTGGGGCGGGCTGGGGGCTGAACGGAGCCCACAGCTCTGCGTGCAAGTCCGGGCTCATCCCCACCTGCTCCTCCACTCCTAGAGAGCCCCAGCCTCCCGTGGTGCGCTGGATGAACCTGTGCTGTGGCAGGTGGTGGCGGGTGTACTTCTGAACGGAAACTTCATGCTTACTGGGAGCAGCCTGTGCACCGGCCCCCACGTGTGCCCAGGTCTCAGCACCCCCAGGAAAGAGGGGAAGGCAGCTGTCTCAGCGCTGCTCCTGAGCCTGGTGCCTGTTTGGAATCCTGCTGATGAACTGTGAGGACCAGACTGGCAGCAGCCAGCTCATTAGGTTTTGTCCTCTGAGAAAAGCCTGGCAGAGGGCGGGGCAGCCCACCAGGAGCAGCGCTGGGAGGGGGGTGTTTGTTTTTGACACAGAGGAGCTGGAGTGCACTGCCATTCATGAGCTGACCTGGAAATGCTGGTGGCCCCTTGACAAGGGAGCTGATAAGGGCAGCCCCCTCCTTAGAAGGTGGTCAAGGGGTGGTGCTGGGTTGTCTGAGAAGACATGGACTGCGCCTAGGGGAGGCTGAGCAGAACATGGGAGCCCAGAAAAGGTTCAGGGCAGGGACAGGGAAGGAGGGAGGGGAAGAGGGAAAGAAGGCTGGAGGGAGAGGAGAGGGAAGCAGGGGGGAAAGGAGAGATGAAGGAGAAGAGAGGGGAGGAGGAAAGGAGAAAAGGAGGAGGGAGGAAGGAAAGGAGACAGAGGAGGGGAAGAGGAAGTGAGGGAAGGAGAGAGGGGAATGGGGGGGAGGGAGACAAGGGATGATGGAGGGGAAAAGAGGAAGGGAGGAAGCAGGAGCACCCCAGAAAGGGCCAGACACTCTCTAAAGTTACAGCATCTTCACAGCGTCTCCCCAGGGAAGGCAGCATTTGTGCCATTTCGTTTAAGTGAAGAAACAGGAATGAGTGCCGGAAATGGGACCTGGACCCAATTGGTTACAGCCAAGCAGAGAGCAACTGGGTGGCCTGTGGGTGCATCCAGCCTGTGGCCGTGGCCTGGCCCTGTGGTGTTTTTGCATTTGTTTTCAGTTGAGTTAGTTGGCAGCCTTTAAACATGAGGAAACTTTACATGAAACCTGGGACTGTTGGCTTCTTTTTCTGACTCCGTGAACCCACAGAGTCTACATTCCCCAAGGTGAAAGCTGCCTGGCCTCTGGGGGTGCACTGGGTCCCACACCCAAAGCTGAAAGGGAGGTCAGCCAGTGCCCTGTCCTGGAAGCCGCTGGATTCGCTGAGCAGGCTGGTCAAGGTCTCAGGGACTTTCCCCATTGCTGGGGGTGGGGATCCCCTTCCAAACACCTACGGGCCAGGCACTTGGCTCTAAGACAGGGACGGCTTTCTGTGCCTTGGCTCCCAGGCTGGGGACAGACAGGCAGCCTGGAAGGCAGTTGGCTGGAGTCACCCTTGACTGTCATCCTCGGGCTGCATCTGAAGGGAAATGGGGCTTTTAATAAAGTCAGTCATCCAGGAAAAACAACGCCAGTTGATTTCGAGGCTAGAAAGCAGCCCTCTACTCCCATCCCCGCCTGATTCTTTTTAGGGCAAGACATTTGCTTTATTTTTTCATGGCTATGTCAAGCAGAAACATTTTCCAAGTCCCTGGCAGCCCAGTGGCATGGAAGGCATCTTCCTCCCCACCCTGGCGTTAGCTATGCTGTCACTTACAGCAAAATGAGCCAGTCTTCGTCTGTCTGACTGCCTCCAGGCACTGGCTGCATTTATGCAGGATTTGGGGCTTGGGCAGGCTGCGCCGACTCAGCAGAGCCTGTTTAAAAATGAACTCTTTTATGTTCGAAAGTTTCAAAAATAGAAGGAGCCAAGTTGAGAGATGGAGATGCCATTTAAATGTCTATGGTTACCAGTGCTGTGGGTGGTGGCCTCCTGGCCTCCCTGGGCCGCGCCTGTTCCCACGGAGCCAGCAACGCCACCTCCCCTCCTCCAGCCGCTGCATTTTCTTCCATTCCCAAAGAACTTTAAAAATTATTCACAAAGGAAACCTCATAGTAACAAACGCATTTCAGAAACCTAAACCGGGTGCAGGAAAGCAAATGGCCAGCATTTATTGAATTTTATATCCTTACAAGCATGGTACTATATTCTTCATTCATTTCTCCTCTATTTTCTAAATGATGAGAACCTCTCAACACATAGAAAATGTTTAAAAATAGCACATCCTGTACCATGATACGTCCTACCTAGATTCTGTAATTAGTAAGATTTTGCCATATTTTCTTTGTTTGCTATTTTCTTTCTTTCATTTTTTTACCCTGAACCACTTGAAACTAAACTACTGAGTTATGACGCTACAGACCTAAATACTTCAACACACGCATCTTGAAAATAAAGACATTCTGTTGCCCTCTGTTGCTTGGTTGCAGCATCTTCCTCCCAGGCCACAAGCATCCTCTCATCTCAGCCTCCTGAGTAGCTGGGTCTACACGTGTGCGCCACCATGCCTAGCTAATTTTTGTTCATTTTTTGTAAAGACTATGTTGCCCAGGCTGGGCTTGAACTCTTGGACTCAAGGAACCCTCCCGCTTCAGCCTCCCAAAATGCTAGGATTCCAGGCATGAGCCACCGTACCAGGACAAGACATCCTTTCACGTAGCCAAAATAACAGCATCCTACACAAACAATTAACCATACTTCCGTAATATTATCTACCATCCTGCCATATTCACTTTTCCCCAGTGGCCCCCCCAAATGCCCATTACAGTTGGTTTTTCTCCCTGAAGCAGCATCTAACAACACCCGTGTCTGCATTGGTTATTTTGCTTTTTTCAGAGATTCCAAATGTGGCACCCTCCCCCTTGTTCTTTTTTTTTTTTTTTTTGAGATGGAGTTTTGCTCTTGTTGCCCAGGCTGGAGTGCAGTGGTCCGATCTTGGCTCACTGCAACCTCCGGCTCCCAGGTTCAAGTGATTCTCCTGCCTCAACCTCCCAAGTAGCTGGGATGACAGGCATGTGCCACCACACCCGGCTAATTTTATATTTTTTATAGAGACGAGGTTTCGCCATGTTGGCCAGGCTGGTTTCGAACTCCTGACTTCAGGTGATCCACCCGCCTCAGCCTCCCAAAGTGCTGGGATAACAAGTGTGAGCCACCGACAGCAGGTGTTACTGGCATTTGCTTACCCCAGGAAGAAGTTCAAGGCACATCCACTGTGCTTCTAAGTGCCCAGGTGTCCCTGCTCTCTGCTCTCAAGCCCTCTGCCGACCGCAGGCTCCAGCAGTTCCATCTGTTGCCCTCTGTTGCTCAGCTCATTGAAACCTCTGCCTCCGGGGTGCAAGCAATCCTCTCACCTCAGCCTCCTGAGTCCCTGGGTCTACACATGTGCGCCACCATGCCTTGCTCTGCTGTGTCCATATGACTCCCAGAATGATTTCCGTTTAACAGCAGTCCGTGGGTTTGGCGTTGACACCTGGGAGAGGCTGCAGGGTAAGGCATGGCCTCCTCAGCTGGCATCCAAGCTGTCACCCCTCTCCTGCCATCCCCCTCTGTCTCGTCTCATTCCCTAAACGCCCCCTTCATTTCCAGGTAACTCAGCCACATAGAGCTTCCCCGACACAAGCTCTTTCATGCCGCCGTATGTTGACATAACGCAGCTCCCTTTTGTGGGACACTCTTCCTGTCCAGTCTTCTCACCAGCTGCATCTGCTCTTTGTTACCCACTTATCAATCAGGCCTCTTTCTCCCGTACCATGTGGTCTATCTCCCTATTATAGGACATTGCATAAAAATGAATTTGTTCTTTACAAGTGCCTCTCCCTGAGGATGGAGTTCCATGGGTATTTATTCAGATGTTCTTACAGGCAGGGCTGCAGTCGCCGTTCTTCCACAGCCTCCCTGGACTGACTCCCAGGACTCCAGTGTTGGAGTCTGGCTACACAAAGGAGTGGAGGAACTGGACACCTGCCCACCCGCTTCCTGTTCCAACATGATGCCAGGGAGACCTGGCTCTGGGATCTGCTGTGCATCTCACCACTGTGTGAGGGTTCCCATTTCTCCATTTGGGCATTTAGTACTGCCCACTTTTGTTCTTTTTGAGATGAAGTTTTGCTCTTGTTGCCCAGGCTGGAGTGCAATGGCGCAATCTCATCTCACCATAACCTCCTCCTCCTGAGTTCAAGTGATTCTCCTGCCTCAGTCTGCCGAGTAGCTGGGATTACAGGCATGCGCCACCACACCTGGCTAATTTTGTATTTTTAGTAGGGGCTAGGTTTCTCCATGTTGGTCAGGCTGGTCTCCAACTTCCGATCTCAGGTGATCCACCTGCCTTGGCCTCCCAAAGTGCTGGGATTACAGGCGTGAGCCACCGCGCCCGGCAGTACTGCCCACTTTTAATGTTTGCCAAGCTGGTGAATGTAAAGGGTATCACACTGATTTCCATGCACATTTTCCTGAATTAAAGGGTGGCTGAGCATCTTCTATTATTTTCTTGGCAATTCAGACTTCTCATTTTAAAAATCCCCTGTTCATTTCTGACTCGGGCAGTTTCCCTTCTTCCAAAGGTGGCCAATGTAGGGTTTCTATTAGAATCGTTGTTCCTCAACAGGGATGCGATATGGCAGCTGCTCCAGAAACTGTGGCTCAGTAAGTGTGCAATAGACGAGGGCAGGGAGTGTGTGATAAAAATCCAAGGGGTGTGTAATCAGTGTGATGGTGGAGGTCAGGGCGTAAGTGAGGGGTGTGATGGCAGAGGTTAGCGTGTGTGATGGTGGCGGTCAGGGAGTATGGGATGGTGGCTGAAGGTCTACCATGAACGTCTAGGAGCTCAAAGCTATGCAGTAAGTAGATGGTTGTGGTTTAATTTTTTAAATACGAATTTGGACTTTTTCCATGTACAGATCCAGGCTCACTGTTTCTGAATCATTTCAGGCGAGTAGCAGTGTTTTTGGAAAGGGAGAGGCCCCTTCTCACAGGGGGCATGAGTGCTGCTAGCCCCTGTGTGGGAGGCTAACTTGGAAGCACTTGAAAGAGCTATAGATGCTGGATGAAGGCTCTCCTTGTCTCTCTGCCTCTTTGTGTCCCTCTGTCTCAGCACTTCGTGCAAATGAAAAAAGCTAGAGCCGTGGTAAGGCTGAACATTGCTTGGGCAGCAAGTAATACTTCTGTTCAGCTGGACCCGAGGGGCAGGTTGCGAGATCAGTGAAACCACAGCTCACAGAGCCAGCTGAGGTGGGGCTGCAGAGGGCCTCAACACTCAGCCAGGGGGAAACCCAGCCTTCTGAGCTGTATGCCCAGGTGTGGCAGCTTGCCCCACAACCCCCAGGAGGTAATGATACCCTGATTCTGCCTTTTGCTCAGCGAGGGAAGCCTGTTTCTGAGTAAACACGATTGTTCTTTATAAGCTGCACAGACCTTAGTTCTCTAATGAGCTGGAACCAACGCCAGTCCAATGAACTTGACATAAAGGATCTACTCCATGAAAATGGGCAGCTCACCTCTGCACAACTGGCAGAGCCCAAGGTATTGGCAAAACATATCCTCTGTGTAGCACAGAACCTTGGAGCTGTTGTTAAAGTGAGACAGAGCTAGGTGAGAGCTGGCTCAAGCCCCAGAGCTGGCATTCACTGTTTGGGACCTGGAGCCTAAGCCTCTACTGCTTCAACTGCAAAATAGGCAGGAATAACATGTCTAGAAGGACTGCCAGAAAAATGAAATGACAACATTTGCAGAACACGCAGTGGAGTCTGGCACAGAGGAAAAGCCTAATAAACCTGCTAAATCCCGCTTTCCCCTGACGTGTGTGTGTGAGAGAGAGAGTGTGTGTGAGTGTGCACCCCCTGTTCCTTTTGAGTCCCGTTGTCCCTGGCTCATGGCCTGGTTTTGGTGTCCCCACCCCACAGCTCAGGCTTCCAGACCAGTGGGCTCACTGGCTCGGTTTGGCCCAGGATCAAGCCCCTGCCTCCAGCTGTAACCTGAGCATTGTCTGGAATGCAGGACAATACATCAGGGCCATGTGAATGGAACTAATCCTCTTAGGCTGGCAGCATCTCATTGGAAAAAAATAGTGGGACTGGGTGGGGAAAATCAGGAGACCCCACCCCCTGCTGTCTCTCAGCAGCTTCTGTATGAAGCCATCAGAACCATGGGCTGCGCATAAGAGAAAGACATTTTCCTGTTGGATTCTTAAGGACAGAAGGTAACAGGGCCTTCCCACAGATTATGTTTGAAAACTCCCTGGCACATGAAGCCAGGCGGGCAGGCGCAGGGAGCGATCATTTTGTTGATCAGTCAAGTGTTTACTGAGCCTATATTATGTGTCACATCCCTTATTAGCTCAAGGGGTGCAGGAGTAAAATTTGTGACTGTGGAGAGGCTGAACCCTCACTCACAGTGGACATCACAGCTGTCATAAAAGAGGCTACCAAAAGAGCTGCCCTGGAGCCCAAATGCCTCAGCCGTGTACAGTATGATTCAGTGTGAAAACAGTTCATTGGCATGCCGCTTCTTTAAAAATTCATCTACACAGACTGAGAATTAAGGCTTAGAAATATATAACACAGCAGTCAACAGAATCATTTCATTTCATACCCACTGGACCTGGGTTGAACACTCTGTCAGTCACTCCCCTTCTAGAGGAATATCAATGGCTCCTCATGTCTGTACTCCTAAAGAGAAAGGTTGATCATGAGCCGTGCTGGATGTCAGTCTTTTTTTCTGAGACGGAGTCTTGCTCTGTTGCCCAGGCTGGAGTGAGTGATATCGGCTCACTGCAATCTCTGCCTCCCAGGTTCAAGAGATTCTCCTGCCTCAACCTCCCGAGTAGCTGGGATTACAGGCCCAGCTAATTATGACATTTGCCACTATGCCCAGCTAATTATTGCATTTTTAGTAGAGACGAGGTTTCACCATGTTGGCCAGGCTGGTCTCGAACTCCTGGCTTCAGGTGATCCACTTGCCTTGGCCTCCCTAAGTGCTGAGATTACAGACGTGAGCCACCTGGCTGGATGTGAATCTTATATCCATACTGCACTTGCTCCTTTCTTCCTGTGTATTTGCTCCCTCACTATTTGTATGCACGTCCATCTCCCTTCACTATAAGATGATGAGGGCAAAGGCAGCTTTTGATGCACTCTTGTAACACCCAGAGTAAATTGCAGAGGTGCTACACATCTCACTAAATTTCCAATTGATTAAAAAGATATGGGCCGGGCATGGCGGCTCACTCCTGTAATCCCAGAACTTTGGGAGGCTGAGGCAGGTGAATCACCGGAAGCCAGGAGTTCGAGATCAGCCTAGCCAACATAGTGAAACCCCTACCAAAAATGCAAAAATTAGTCGGGTGTGTTGGCACATGCCTGTAATCCCAGCTACTTGGAAAGCTGAGGCGTGAGAATCACTTGAACCCAGGAGGCGGCAGTTGTAGTGAGCTGAGATAGCGCTACTGCACTGCAGCCTGCGCAACAGAGCAAGACTCCGTCTCAAAAAATTAAATTAAATTAAAAAATGAGTAAAAAGTTACATAAACCAAGGGCTAAAAAGTAAAGTTACATCCCTTTGAGGTGAAAACAAAGATGAAACAGTAAAGGCAGAGCTTCATGAGAAAGCCGACCCCGTGGCTGCCCCAGGAATGGGTGATGGGAATGAGAAGGCTCATGTGAGAAGAGTGGACACCACCAGCACTGGACAGACCAGAGAGGCAACAAACACCTCGTGAAGCCTGGAGACTTGAGGTGCCCCATCCTCACAGACAGCAAGGAGATGGAGAAGAAATTGGGAGTCTTTCTGTAAATTGTAGTCAGAAAACGATTACTCATGAGAATTTACCACTTTGGCCTACACGGCACCAGATACAAGGTCTGAAGTTATATTCCTGAATAGTATAGAAACCTCTAACCTGAAACACAAACACAAAAACATGCAGAACAATGAAGTCTCCTGGGGCTCTGGACAGAAGTTAACCCCGAACTGCTATGTAGAGACAATTTTACCACTCTAGGTTCACAGAACTCTTGAGGAATACTAACCCACTGAAGATGAGCTCAAAGTAAAATGTATTTAAACCACTGTATTAGTCAGAATTCTTTAGAGAGACAGAACCAATAGGATCTGTGATAGATAGATAGATAGATAGATAGATAGATAGATAGATAAAGGATGAGAGGGGATTTATTAGGGGAATTGGCTTACACAGTTATGGAGGCTGAGAATTCCCAATGACAGGCCGTCTGTAAGCTAGAGACCCTGGAATGCTGGTGGTGTGGGTCATTCCAAGTCTGAAAGCCTCAGAACTAAGAAAGTCAATGATGTAACTCTCAGTCTGAGGCCAAAAGGCTGAGATCTGGGGTTAGAGGGAGGTGGGGGACACTGGCACCACTTCCCAAGTCCAAAGGTCAGAGAACCTGGAGTTCTGATGTCCAAGCGCAGGAGAAGAAAGGTGCCCCAGCTTCAGGAGAGAGAGAACAAATTTATCTTTCCCTCATCTTTTTGCTCTCTCTGGGCTCCCAGACAACTGGATGGTGCCCACTCACATTGAGGGCAGCTCTTCTCCACTCAGTCCACCAACCCCCAATGCCAATCTCCTCCACAAATATCTTCACAGACACACCCAGGAATAATGCTGTACCAGCTATCAAGGTATCCCTTAATGTAGTTGAGTCAACACCTAAATGTAACCATCACAACTACCCTAGGAATTTAATCACCACAGGCGAAAATCTGCAGCAGAATTAGCATCTCAGTAACTGGAAATAATAGAATAATCTGGAAGTGAAGATAAAAATTAGTGTTCTTGCAGTTATAAAAAAGAGATAATGAAAGTAAGAGAGAACATACTGAAAGAACAGGCAAGTATAACAAAGGTATAACAGACATACCATTTGAGAAAGAACCATGTAAACCTCTGGAAACTAGAAATGTAGTCCTTGATTAAAAATCCATTGAGAGGAATAAATGGCAGTTTAAACACAGCTGACAAGAGAATTAGCAAAATTAAGAATATGTCTGAGAAAAATCATGCAGGACATAGCAAAGAGGAAGAGAAAGACAAAAAATTTATGAAAGAATCATTAAAAGCCATGAAAGACTTTTAAAGGTTGCAGTGAGCCGAGATCATGCCACTTCACTCTAGCCTGGCCACAGAGCAAGACTCTGTCTCAAAATAATAAAATAAAATAAATAAAATAAAGCAAAATAAAATAATAGCCATTCTAAGTCTGGTCTGGTGGTGCATGCCTATAGACCTAGCTACTTGGGAGGCTGAGGTAGGAGGATTGCTTGAGCCTGGGAGGTGGAGGATCCAGTGAGCCAAGATTGTGCCCCAAGCCTGGGTGACAGAGTAAGATCCTGTCTCAGTAATAATAATAATAATAATAATGGCAATTTAAATGAGTGTGAGGAGGTATCTTACTGTAATTTTGATTTGCATTTTCCAAAAAATTAGTTATATTGAATATCTTTTTCTTTTTGAGACAGAGTTTCACTCTTGTCGCCCAGGCTGGAGTGCAATGACATGATCTCTGCTTATTGCAACCTCTGCCTCCCTGATTCAAGTGATTCTCCTACCTCAGCCTCCCAAAGTAGCTGGGATTACAGGTTCCCGTCACCACACCCAGCTCTTTTCTTTGTATTTTTAGTTGAGACAGGGTTTCACCATGTTGGCCAGTCTGGTCTTGAACTTCTGACCTCAGGTGATCCACCCGCCTCAGCCTCCCAAAGTGCTGGGATTACAGGTGTGAGCCACCTGGCCTAGCCTTTTTTTAGTTTCTTAAGGTATACAGTTAGGTTGTTCAGTTGATATTTTTCTTTTTTGTTTATTGTAAGCTTTTGTAGCCATGAATTTCTTTCTCACCACTACTTTCTCTGCGTTCCCTAAGTTTTGGTATATTATATTTTCATTTGTCTCAAAATGCTTCACAATTTCCCTTTGGATTTCTTCTTTGACCCACTGGTTGTGTAAGAGTGTGTTGTTTAATTTTCATATATGTGTGAATTCTCCTGGTTTCCTTCAGATACTTTAAATCTTTTTTGGAGATGGAGTTTTGTTCTTGTGGCCCAGGCTGGAGTGCAATGGTACAATCTTGGCTGACTGCAACCTCTACCTCCCAGGTTCAAGCGATTCTCCTGCCTCAGCCCTCCAAGTGCTGGGATTATAGGCATGCCCTATCACACCCAGTTAATTTTTGTATTTTTAGTAGAGACGGGGTTTCTCCATGTTGGTCAGGCTGGTCTCGAACTCCCAACCTCAGGTGATCTGCCCGCCTTGGCCTCCTAAAGTGTTGGGATTGCAGGCTTGAGCCACTCCATCTGGCCTTGTTGTGTATGTATGTATGTATTTATTTATTTATTTGAGATGTTGTCTTGCTCTGTCACCCAGGCTGGAGTGCAGTAGTGTGATCTTGGCTCACCGCAATTTCCACCTCCCAGGTTCAAGCAATTCTCCTGCCTCAGCCTCCCAAGTAGCTAGATTACAGGCACCCACCATCATTCCTGGCTAATTTATGTATTTTTAGTAGAGACAGTGTTTCATCATGTTGGCCAGGCTGGTCTCAAACTCCTGACATCAAGTGATCCACCCACCTCAGCCTCCCAAAGTGCTGGAATTACAGGCATGAGCCACTGCACTGGGCCCCTTTATTGTCTCTTGCAACAGTTTTTGACTACAAGTCTATCTTGTCCAATATTAGTATAGCCACCCTTGTTCTCTTTTGGTTACTACTTGTATGGAATATTTTTTTCTATTCTCCTACACTGAACTTACGCACTTCTTTAGATCTAAAGTAAGCCTCTTTTACACAACATGTAGGCTTTTTTTCTGTTTTTAAAAACATGCACTCTGCTAATCTATGTCTTTTGGCTGGGGAGTTTAATCTATTTACATTAAAGTATTTGTTGAGAGGGAAGGCCTTAGTACTGCTATTTTGTAATAAGTATTCTGTAAATTTTGCAGATTTCTTGTCCCTCATTTTCTCCATTACTGCCTTACTTTGAGTTCAATTAACTTTTTTGTAGTGATGTATTTTAATACTTTTCTAATTTTCTTTTGTGTATATTCTCTCTCTGTATTTTTTATGGTTATCCCATGGGATCAAATATAACATGCTAAAGTTGCAATAATTGATTTTAAATTAGTGTCAATTTAACTTGAATTAACAGCTCTGCCCTCCCCCATTTTATCTTATTGATTACACATATGGCATCTTTATTTATTGTGTATCAATTAACATAAATTTTAAATTATTTTTATGCTTTTATTTTTTAAATCCTGTAAAAGAATGAAAAGTAGAGTTATGAACTAAAAGTACAATCATATAAGCTTTTATAATTGTTTCCATATTTACCTTTCCCAAAGAACTTTGCTTTTTCTGTGGTTTTGAGTTACTGTGCTTTTATTTCAACTTGAAGGACTTCCTCTAACATTTTTTGTAGGACAGGTTTACTGATAATAAACTGCCTCAGCTTTTGTTAACATGAAAATTTCTTAATTTCTGTGTCATTTTTGAAGGCCAGTTTGTTTGGATATACAACTTTTGGTTCACAGTTTTTTTGTTTTATATTTTTCTTTTAGCATTTTAAATATATATTACACTGTCTTCTGCCTTATAAGGTTTTTTGCTGAGAAATCCCTTGTCAATCTTCTTAAGGATCCCTGCTTTATGATGAAGTCACTTTTCTCTTGCTTTCAAGATTCTCTTGTATTTGCCTTTACGGTTTAATTATAACGTGTTTCAGTGTGAGTTTCTTTGGGTGTATCCTACTTTGAGTTCTCTGAGGTTTTTTGTTTTTATTTTTGTATTTGTATATCTACATATTTCCTCAAATGTAGGACATTTTTGGCCAATATTTCTTCAAATAATTTCTCTGCCCCTTTCTTGCCATCTTTCTTCCTGGGACTTCCATAGCATGTGTATTGATTTGCTTGATATCTCATAGGTTCTTTAGGCTCTATTCACTTTTCTTCATTCTTTTTTCTCCTCAGACTTAATAATTTCAAATGACCTGTTTTCAAATTTTTGGATTCTTTCTTCTTCCCGTTAGAGTCTGCAGTTGAACACCTCTAGTAAATTTTTCTATTCAGGCATTATATTTTTTAGCTCCAGAAATTTTATTTGGTTTCTTTTTATAATTTCTAATATTATCATTTTGTTCCTGTATTATTTACATGATTTCTTCAGCTTATTTGTCTGTGTTTTTCTATTAGCTCTTTCAACATATTTAAGACAATTGTTTTAAGACAATTTTACCTGGAAAATATAATGCTAGACCAGGCACAATGGCTCACACCTGTAATCCCACTTCGGGAGGCCGAAGCAGGCGGATTGCCTGAGGTCAGGAGTTCCAGGCCAGTCTGGCCAACATGGTAAAACCTTGTCTCTACTAAAAATACCAAAAAAATAGCTGGGTGTGATGGCATGCACTTGTAATCCCAGTTACTCAGGAGGCTGAGGCAGGGGAACTGCTTGAACCAGGGAGTGGAAGTTGCAGTGAGCTGAGATAGCGCCACTGCACTCCAGCCTGGGTGACAGAGAGAGACTCCATCTCAAAAAAAAAAAAAGAAAGAAAGAAAGAAAGAAAATATAATGCTAGTGTTTCTTCAGGGATGATTTTTTTTTGACACTTTATTTTCTTCTGTTGAACAGATGTTTTCCTGTTTCTTTGTATGCCTTTTCATTTTTTAAATTGGGCATTCTTAAAATGTGCCATTTCTTCCAGTCTTTGCAGACTTAGAAGACCTTCACTAATCAACATGGGAAGTTCTGTTTTGTTTTGTTTTGTTTTTTCTGTTTTTTATTTTTCCCACCTGCAACTGTCTTTTTGTATAACTGCAAGTTCTAAACTTTGGAATCCTCCCAGGGTGAAGGCCTTGGAGGTCTTCTCAGGCCTTTTATGGGCATGCATCTGCCCTGGGCATGTGTGTACTTTTCCCCGTAATTCCCCTCATTTACCAGCTGCTTTTGAAAGTTTTAATTTCTCAAAGAGTCTCACCCCAGCTTCTTTCCAGGGCCTTAGATATCCCATTGTTTTCCTCTATCCATAACTCCCCCATTCCCATGCATCTACCAGTGTGTAGACCCATTCCAGCTTTCAGTGCCTGCTTCTTCCTGTGGTTCTTCCCAGCCTAGTATATAAGTGATTCCACTCTCTGTCTGAGCTCTGAGTTAGGTGAAACACAGACCAGTCCTTCAGGCAACATCTGGATATGTGAGATCATTGCAAATAACATTTTCTCTGCTCCCTCCAGGTTGAAAGATAGAATTGGGAGCTGGTCTGTTGCTCTCTTCAACCATGCCATGTCGGGGAGGGGATAGAGTAAGGGGGCATGTAAAAATGACGCAAGATTTTCTACCACTTTGAATGTGGCTTTTTCTTGACTAGGCATTTGCTTGGTTGCTGAAGACCTTTGAATGTTTCCCAGAGCTCCTATAAAGTCTTTTAAATCAGTCTCTAGGTTTTTTTTTTTTTTTTCATATTTCAACATGAGAACAGGACCTCAACATAACAGGACCTGTAGTTACCTTGTCTGCCATCTTGCTGATCTCACTCTCTGATTATGCCTGTTTGAAGTTTTGTTTCTACTGTTGCAACCTTAAAGAGCCTCCATAAATACTTTCATTATTTAGGTGTTAAAACTCAAGCTCAGAGAGGTTGTAGTGTTTAACATGCACAGCTAAAAGTGGATAACTCAGGGACTCAAGTACAACAAGTTTACTAAGTCTTACTCTCCGTGTCCTCTAAAGCAGTGTTTCCAAACTTGACATTCACACAAATTCCCTAGATATCTCATTAAAATGCAGATTCTGATTCGCAAGGTCTGGGGTGGGACCAGAAGTGCTGAATTTCTCACAAAGCGAAGATTTGACTGCTGGTCTGTAGCCCACAACTTGAGCGCTGGAGATAATGACAGCCTCAAGACAGGGAAGCAACCAGCTCAAAATGGTCTTCTGTCAGTGTCTTCTGGATGTGTAGTTGCATACTTGTTTTCCTGTCTTATAAGATTTAGATGTAGAAAAAACTCGATCTAACACGGAAGATAAAAAGACTTACAGTATTTCTGGAGTTTCTTTCCTTACTAATGAAGGTGGCCCGAGTTCAAATCCAAATTCTAGACTTTCCAAAGCATTCCAAAATCCCAAGCCAAGCTTTGGAATCCCAGAACACCCCTCATTAGGAGAGATTTAAGTGGCCTGTACTTTGAAAAGCAAACATTGGAGCCTCTACTCCACACCTGCCTTGCTCAGCTCCCTGAAGGCAACTGATCTAAAGTGACCATTGTAGAAGGATCTCTCCCCTGCAATAAGCTCACAGGAGAAAGACAATGCCTCCCAGAGGAATCTATATCCATCTGTAAGTCAATCAGTCAAGTGAGACTAAAGAAGTACCATGGGGTGAAAGCTGCTATGGTCAGTATTGGGAGCCCTCTGCTCCTCTCTGGGGCCATCACTGTACTTCTGAGCCAGTGAGCCCAGGATGGGGCATCTGGGCTGTGTTTGTGACAGGGGTGTGAGAGAATGAGGATGGAGCAGGGGCCAGGTGAGGCTGGGGCAGGGCTGCCAGCTGCCTGCTGAGTCCAATGCTGCTTTTCTTCTGTGCAGCCACAGGCCTGCTGATGCAGCGGCACAGCCCTCGTGCGCCTACAGAGCAGGAAGTCACCAAACACAGAACAAGGTGCCCCTAGGCTGGAGGGTCTGCCAATGAGGTTTCAATTTGGTCAAATGTTAAAATATTCTTTCTCTTGATCAGCTACGTCTGTGGGATGTGCAAAAGGACTTGGTAACCAGGGAAAAGGATACCAGGAAGGCAGTGGTCATTTCTGCCTTTCTTTCCTGGTCTAGGATCAGGGAACAACACAGACAGAAGGGAATGGCCCCTTAGGACACAATGAGCCCTGCTGCTTCCTGCTGAGGGGCCCTGGGAGGGCTCTCCACCCTCCCAGCTCTGCTTTTCCTCATCAGACACTGCGCTCATCAGCAGTGCTCTGCCTAAGTGGATGTGCGCCGTTATCTGGAGGACTTTGGAAATAAGGTGTTAATGACAGTTTTGTTAAAGACAAACACCATGTGAAATGTAAGATTCCAGGTCATGTGAGTGTCCATGACTAGCTTGAGTTAACATTAGCTTATGAGAGAGTCTCAGGGCCAGATTCATCTACTGACTTAATAACAGTTGAAGTGAAGGGCCATTCATTCAATTATTAATTACTTCACCCTTGACTTAGCATGTGCTATGTTGTCTGCTCTCTGCAAGACATGCAGAGCCCAGAAAAACCAAGTGAAACAAACAAAAAACAACCCCCATCCCTGCCCTGGAGGAGCTCCTAGTCTGGACTATCTATAAACCTGTCTTCATTTCCAGAGACAGCCTTCCTTTCAGGGCCTATGTTTGGTTGATTGTTTTATTCCTGCCTTCTGTGTTTCATGATAAATAAAACCCTGAAAAATTGCCATTTTTCTCATGATCAGGAGAGAAGCTGTTCCCTGGCAAGTGGTATCATTCCTTCCCCCGACTCCAGGGAATGTGTTCTAAGGAGTGGAGAGGAGGGGACATCCTTTTCAGGTTAATGTCCATTGGCCAGCCTATTTGAGTCTCTAAAATCTTGTTCATTCCACGGAAGTTTCATAATTAGAGTCCCAGGAGGCCCTGTGCACAACCTCGAGTTAATACCAAGGAAACAGTAGCTGGTGGCCAGGCACGGTGGCTCATGCCTGTAATCCCAGCGCTTTCAGAGCCTAAGGTGGGCAGATCACAAGGTCAAGAAACTGAGACCATCCTGGCCAACATGATGGTGAAACCCCGTCTCTACTAAAAATACAAAAAATAGCTGGGCGTGGTGGCGCGTGCCTGTAGTCTAGGCTACTCAGGGAGCTGAGGTAGGAGAATCCTTTGAACCTGCAAGGTGGAGGTTGCAGTGAGCCAAGATCAGGCCACTGCACTCCAGCCTTGGCGACAGAGCAAGACTCCGACTCAAAAAAAAAAAAGAAAGAAAGAAAAGAAAGAGTAGCTGGTGTGCTTCTGGATTATGAAACAGCAAAACACAAAACCAAAAAAAACCCCTCTGAAAACAGATATGACTACAAATCCATACTTTCCCAGGCAGATCTGTGGAGACCAGAGTTATGGGAAAGCTTCCCAGACATGCTGGGAGGGAGTCTCAGTCCCATCCTTCCCTTTACCCAAGACGGATGTGTGGGTTTAATGTTTCAGTGAGATTTCATCAAACCAAACCACAGGAGATAGATGGGTTTCATTCCAAGATTTCTTCTTTATTTTTGTTGAGAAAGTTTTACAGAAGTTTAAAAATTATATGTGTCTGTATCTAAAGATTGTCACCCAATTTAGAAATACAGTCTAGGTGGCTTGAGATGATGAGACATTTCGGTTTGGAAAGAAATTGATAAAATTATCCACTTCTTTTACCACCCCAGGAAAATAGAAACATAAAATTATCCAGGTAGGAGGGAGAAAACTTTTTGAAATGCTGACTTAAGGGTCCAGCGTAAAATATTCTGTGTAGTGACTGCTGTTAATTTCTCGGGGTTTTTGCTCCTCTAAAAGGTCAAAAGAAAAGCCCCCATGCACTCCCTTACCAACAGCCTTCGGTGGTTCCCAAGGGTCACTCCTGCTGAAAGCCCGTAATAGCCCTTGAGAATTATTGAGGAGCATGTTAAAAAATGGGGCGGGGCACAGTGACTCATGCCTGTAATTCCAGCACTTTAGGAGGCCGAGGCAGGAGGCTCGCTTGGGACAAGCCTGGGCAACATGGTGAAACCTGATCTCCACAAAAAATACAAAAATTCGCCTAGCATGGTGGCACATCTGTAGTCCCAGTTACTCGGGAGGCTGAAGTGAGAGGATCCCTCGAACCTGGGAGGTCCAGGCTGGAGTCAGCCATGATCACATTGGAGTAGAATGGCGTGCCACACCACTCGCTCCAGCCTGGACCAGAGAACAAGACCCTCTCTCAAAAGCAAACAAAAGACCCCCAAAACAGATTCTGGGCATTGACCCTGGACCCTCTGAATTACAGTTGTTGAGAATGGAGCACAGTAATGTGTATTTTTAAGTGGTTCTCCCAAGGCAACTGTCTCAGCCTAAAACCCTTTAGAACTGCAGGTGTGAATGGTCTCCAGGTGAGTTTGTCTCCTGGTGGGTTTGGTGCAGACTGTACTCTTGAGCCACCAAAGCACCACGACACCATGGAGAGCCCCTAATTCCTGGCCTGGGTGAGGCCTGGAACATCTTATACTATCATTAAAGAAGGACACTCTCTGAGGCTCGCGTTGGCAATGCCAAATGACTGAAAACCCAACTTAAACAGGCTTCCAATGGCCACAGAGGGAATATTTTGAGCAGTAACAAAGGAAAAAGACTGCTCCGGACTGGGGCACGTCAATCACTTTAAAATTAACGAGCTCATCATCACAACAGAGAGGGAAACTCGTTGGCCCCCTGGAAGGGTGCTGGGGAACCAGTCAACTCATAATGACTGTGAATCATGCAGGGATCCTGCCTTCCCCTCTGTGACCAAATAACTGGCCTTTGGTTCTTCCAAGGAAGGCCCTGAACCCCACTGGTCTGTGCAGTCCTGACAGCAGCCTCTCCCAGCCTTGCAAGTGCTCAGTGAGCGTTAAATCAGGAGGATGAGGCATTTCTCCACCAGCAAAGATGTCCCTCGTATCTGTAATTACCTCAGCCCGTTGAAGGAAGTGTCTGCTCCAAATTTTCACGACAGCGGCCCAGCTAGTTTGCCTCCTTACACACTACTGGGATCGCTGAGGTGACTGTACTCTTACCCTGAGGCTAGAGTCCCTCATTTCTCGTCCAGGAGACTGGATGTTACCAGTTTTCTCACGTCGTGAGCAGCCCCTGCAAGCTGCAATCTTGAGACCGCAACTACCCCATCCGTTGCAGGCACCTCTCTCCCTCTGGTTTTGCTAAATTAGTGTAATCCCAAGAGGTCTGCAGTTACACATTGCTCCTTGGAGAAGGGGGCTGTGCCTGAGCCTACAGTGACCTCAGAATCGTGGTTGGGAACCAGGTTCACCTTCCAAGTGCCAGTCTCACTCTGCAGAGGAGTGGGCCGCAGTGTGAGGGGTGGTAGCCCCTCAGTCTCCTGTTGGCGGAGGCCTCAGGGGAGCACAGACGACATCTCCTCCCTTTGGATCCTGGCACCTGAGCCAGACACCAGCTCTCCCAAGAGGCAGTATGCATTTTCAAACCGAGCTGTACACAGAGCTGAGACCCACACTGGCCACCGTCCAGCTGGTAACCTTGGGTAAGTAATGGCCACCCTGAATCTCTATATTTTCTTTTTTTGAGACAGACTCTTGCTCCGTCGCCAGGTGCCAGGCTGGAGTGCAGTGGGGAGACCTCGGCTCACTGCAACCTCTGCCTCCCGGGTTCAAACGATTCTCCTGCCTCAGCCTCCCGAGTAGCTGGGACTAAAGGCCCGTGCCACCATGCCCAACTAATTTTGGTATTTTTAGTAGAGATGGGGTTTCATCATGTTGGCCAGGATGGTCTTGATCTCTTGACCTCGTGAACCACCCGCCTCGGCCTCCCAAAGTGCTGGGATTACAGGTGTGACAGACCACGCCCGGCCTAATCTCTATATTTTCAACTTTAAAAGGTGAAAAATGTGCTTTTCTGTGGAGTGTTGTGCCAATTAGAAGGAGGCTTGTGTAGAGTGGGTACTTAGTTGGCACTGCGTTCCCCCTGTGCAGGGCACTCCAGACCTTCCCTCCTCCCTCTGGGCTCCTTAGAAACGAGGATCAGCTCCTCTGGGCTTATGATCTCAGGCTGCTCCTTCACCCACCCTGTTTGCTGTCTGCTCCTGGACAGGGGCCCTCATTAACAGCAACAGTGACAAGGGGTGGCCCAGGCCCTGGAGCCAACCTTGGAAGCATGACTTCTTGCCTGTTGCCCTTATTTTGAGGCTCAGTGGGAATGCCTGTGGCCAGCTCCACAGTAAGACGGATGGCTCTATCACTGGCCTTGAGTAACAAGAGGCTCCTCTAACCCCACTGGGCAAAAATCAAAGATTTCTACCATCTTTGTGAGGCAGCTTTACATGCATTAACCTCATTTGGACCCACTCAAAAACTCAAGATGTGCGCAGGACAGGGACAGGGTAATTAGCCCTTTTTAACAGGATCAGAAAGTGAGATTCAGAAAGGCACTCAGCCAGTGTCTTGCAGCTCCCAGGGGCTGGGCCGCGCATCATGCAGTCTTGATGCCCCTCCTCCTCCCATTGGCCAATTTTACTGGAACCCATGGGTACCCGAGGCCTTAGGACACCTCTGCTACTCTTACCAGCCCCGCTAAAATATCCGTAGGGACAGCAGCCTCCGGGATGTGATTCTAAATGTTTGCAGCTTTTCTCAGGGGAACTGCAGTTGTTATCATTTCAACATAAAACCTCAAAATAAACCCACATGAATTACGGACTAAATGCCCAATTCACGAGAATTTTGTAAAATAAACGATGAATCATCTAAAATATTTCATGCATGTAGTGGACAAATCTGAATTGTGTATCCAGGTCTATCTCCAGTGCCTTGGTAAGTAGAGGTTCTCTAGGGAAAGAGCTTGAGAGCAAACTTAGGCTTAGGAGAAGCAACAGAGTTGAGGCTGAGCATGGGATTTGATCCTAGAGTGTATGAACTCAAATCCCAGCTCCGTCACTCACTTTTCTGGCCTCAAGGAAGCCGTTTAGAATACTGAGGCTCAATTTTCTCATTTATAAAATGAGGTAACAGCCAGATGTGGTGGCTTACACCTGTAACCCCAGCACTCTGGGAGGTCAAGGCGGGCAGATCACCTGAGGTCAAGAGTTGAAGACCAGCCTGGCCAACACGTCAAAAATCCATTTCTACAAAAATACAAAAATTAGCTGGGCATGGTGGTGGACTCCTGTCATCCCAGATACTTGAAAGGCTGAGGAGGGAGAATCACTTGAACCTGGGAAACGGAAGTTGCAATGACCAAGATCACACCCCTGCACTCTGGCCTGGGTGACAGTGTGAGACTCCATCTCAAAATGAATAAATAAACAAATACATAATAAATAAAATGAGGTAAGAAGGCTTTTTTCAAAGGGTAGTTTTGAATTTCTAACTTTTTTCGAAATGCAATATTGATCCTCCCTCCCTCCTTCCTTCCTTCCTTTTTTTGATGGAGTCTCATTCTGTCACCCAGGCTGTAGTGCAGTGGTGGAGTCTCAGCTCACTGCAACCTCCACCTTTGAAGCTCAAGTGATTCTCTTGTCTCAGCCTCCTGAGTAGTTGGGACTACAGGCATGCACCACCATGCCCGGCTAATGATTGTATTTTTAGTAGAGACAGAGATTCACCATTTTGGCCAGGCTGGGGTCGAACTCCTGACCTCAAGTGATTTGACTGCTCGGCCTCCCAAAGTGTTAGGATTACAGGCGGGAGCCACCTCGTCTGGCCTGATTCTTCTTTCTTTTCCTAAAAAAGACAACTTCATTTCTTTCTTGTCTTTTGCCTTGTTGCCAAGCTTGGAGATGATGAAATTGAGACTTAAACTAAAACATTATGATCACTTTTCCTTGGATATGGTTGCAGTGAGTCCTAAGAGGCAAAAGGGGGATACTCTGGAATTCCAAGTCCTTGGGAGTGGCTTGTGTTTGTAGTTTCACCTGAAAACAAAACAAAACAAAACAAAACAAAACAAAACAAAACAAAAGAGTTCCATGGAGACTCAGAAGGGTGGGGGGAAGAAGAGGGGTGGATGACGAAAAATTGTTTAATAGGTATAATGTACTTTATTTGGGTGTTGGATATACTAAAATATCTCTACACAATTGATAGGGTTTGGCTATGTGTCCCCACTCAAACCACATCTGGAACTGTAATCTCCCTTGTGTTGAGAGAGGGACCTGGTGGAGGGTGATTGGATTATGGGGGTGGTTTTTCCCATGCTTTTCTAGTGCTCATGAGGGAGTTCTCACAAGATCTGGTGTGTTTATAAGTGTTGGGTACTCATGGCTTTGCTTGCATTCTCTCGCCTGCCGCCTTCTCAAGGTGCCTGCTTCCCCTTCCGCCGTGATTGTAAGTTTCATGAGGTCTCCCCAGCCATGCGAAACTGTGAGTAAGCCTCTTTCTTTTTTTTACCCAGTCTCAAGTGGTATCTTTATAGCAGTGTGAAAACAGACTAATACAAAAATATATCTATGTAACAAAGTTACACTTGTACTCCATAAATTTGTAGAAATAAAATGATAAAATTGAACAAGTTCTAAATCAGTTTAAATTGAACAAGAATATCAGGCGTAGTCCAGGGAAAACTACTCATACTTCTCTCTGATTCCATAATTTATTTTCTATTTCCAACTTTATGCCTTTCAGCCACGTGCTGGCCATCTTCATCATGTGCCTTGGACCCTCTGGCCTCGGGACCCAAGTGATGGCTTTGGCCCCCCTGACGAGCATGTCTTTCTGCTGCCTCTACTGGACACATGTACTGCCTAAATCTGGGGACTTTCTTATCTGGTCCAGACCTCCACTGCCTCTAACACACCCATTCCACAAATAGAGCCTCCAGGCCCGTGGCTATAGAGCCTTTCCTCTCCTAGAGCTTCTCTCCTCCTAGTCCTCTGCTTACCTGCAAAGTGACAGCCTCACTTGAGGAGGAGGAGCTGAGGCTCACCAGGTGGGAGCTGCCCCAAGTCAATTTAGCTCAGAGGTCAGGGATCTTTGTAAGATGCAGCATGAAAATGAAGTGTTATGACCTCAACCCCTTCCCCCATCACCCACTGGGCAAATGGCAATGTCACGTCCTTGAAACTGACTTCCTGCCTCCTAGATCTCTGCCCTGCCTGGTATAGATCGCAGTGATTAACCTTCTCCTGGGAGCTTGGGGAAGGAAGGCTGGATGAGCCCTCTTGCTCATCAGCTCTGCTGTCCTGCTCTACCCGGGTGCGTATTTGACAGGTTTATGGATTTCGAGCAAAATGTATCTAAAATATATTGTCTTACAATATGAACTCGAGGAAGCAGTGTTTGAATGATATCTGTATCTTTTGGAATCAAATCATTGGGTTGGATGATTTATTAAGATGTGAGTTGACCCGGAGCGGTGGCTTACGCCTGTAATCCCAGCACTTTGGGAGGCTGAGGCAGGCAGACCACTTGAGGTCAGGAGTTCGAGACCAGGCTGGCCAACATGGTGAAACTCTGTCTCTACTAAAAATACCAAAAACTTAGCTGGGTGTCATGGCATACACCTGTAATCTCAGCTACTCTGGAGGTTGAGGCATGAGACTCATTTGAACCTGGGAGGCAGAGGTTGCAGTGAGGCAAGATCATGCCACTGAACTCCAGCCTGGGCGACAGAGAGAGACTCCTCCATCTCAAAAACAAACAAACAAACAAACAAAAAACCATAAAAAATATTAAAATGTCCCAATTTGTGTGGAGGAGCAAGGTCACTGCTATGAGAAAGCTAGAGATGGCCTGAAGTCCTTTCTCAAATTTCCTGTGATATTCCTCACACTTTCGAATGATTTTTCCTTTCTTCCCAATCCAGTCACAGACTGCTAGGAAGTACAGTATTCTTTCTTTTGGAAGAAAAAATAAATGGGAAGGCATAGGATTTTTATTACTGCTGTTACTGATTTTAAAATAAGCTAAACATGTGCCGTCAATCCAGTTGGCTGTTCCCTGCCGCCCACGGAGCCTCCAGTCACTGCCTTAAAATTCAGAGGAGCAATTCACAAAAAACACAGGCAAACCACATCTGCGTTTTCACATTCTGAGCAACAGGTCCTCAAAATAGAGGCAGGGCACAGAAAATTATAGGACTTGAGTGAAACTGTAGGATTGCTGGGATTCCCACAGGCGCCCAGCCCTGGCTCGGGGAATGTTTGAGTGTGGGAACTACCCCAGCATCTCCTCACTTGCAGGAGAACCAGGGGATTTGCCTGTTGTGAGAACAGAAGTACCTCTCACCTGTCGCCTGGGGCAGAGCTCCTGTGCCCTGGCATCCTGCGCCCCAGGCAGAGCACCTGCGGGATCCTGGGAAAACACAAAGCTATGTGGCTGAAGCTCCTGCTTTGGTGCTCAGGGTTCAGGTGGGGTACACTAGACTACTCTCCCCATTCGATTCTTGCATTTGGCAGACGGGTCACCCAGGCAGCAGGATGAGGAGGGCACCAACAGAATCAACAGCAGGAAGGCGGCTCTTGCCAGTCCCCAGAGAGGGAGGCAGCGGTCAGGACAGTGGTCATTTGTGGGGTCTGGGAGGAGTGGAAGTTGGGAGGGATGTCGGGGTGGTCCTGGATGACTGTTGTTCTTTCTGGACCTGGGAGGTGGTTACATGAGCGTGTCTGCTTCATGATAATTTGATTTTTTTGTCCTTTTTAAAAAATATGTTTGTTATCCATCAAAATCTGAAAAAGCTCCCAGGGCTTTGGTAACTCCCCGTGGGGTGGAGAGAGCCCCCAGAATGTCAAGGCTGGATTTCCCACCAGGCTGGAAGGAGGAGGGCTCAGGGTTGTATTTGATTTGTTTAGGAGAGGGAAGAAAACTGGGCATGTCTTACGCAAGGGAAAATAATTGTTTTCCCAACATCTGGGGTCTCGAAGGCTCTTGGAAAGTGATGATTTTGGGGGTTTCTGCTTCCCCTGGCAGGCTGAGGTGTTCTGGTTGGGAGACCTCACTTGTCTCCCTGTCCACACTGCTGTCCGTGGGGTCTCTCGACCGCTGATGCTGATGTGTGGAAAAGCCACACGCTCCAAGGGGCTCCATCCTCCCAGAAAGCACTCCATGGAGGAAGGAGAGGGGGTAATCAATAAACTGGAGTTACTATTATTAGTTATATTGAACATTTATCACATGGCAAGCAGGGGTGGTGGGGGAGAAGTTTTTATTGGCCACAGTTAACAGATGAGAAAGCTGAGGATCTGGGTGTGTTTGGAGCTTGGCCCAGGTTAGGGAGCTACACAAGCTAAAGA
>NW_016107587.1:2183156-2191097 GCF_001604975.1 Cebus imitator | reverse complement strand
TAGTAGAGACAGGGTTTCATCATGTTGGCCAGGTTGGTCTCGATCTCTTGACCTTGTGATCTACCTGCCTCGGCCTCCCAAAGTGCTGGGATTACAGGCATGAGCCACCGCACCCAGCCCTGCCTTTCCCTTGTTGAGATTCGGTCAAGACCAGAACAAAGAGAAGCCAGGAGATGTCTGTCCAGGAGCCGGCCTTCAGGGACTGCCCGTGCATGGCTTCTCAACTCTCGGCCTGCGTGACGGGATGAGTGCCTTCGTGCTCATTCGCCCCTTCTGCCATGTGAGGACACAGGGAGATGGCATCATCAATGAACTAGAAAGTGGGCCCTCCCCAGGCACCGAATCTGCTGGCACCTTGATCTTGGACTTTCAGCCACTAGACCTGCAAGAAATAAATTTCTGTTGTGTGTGAGCCACCCAGTCCATGGCACTTTGTTATAGGAGCCTGACTGGACTAGCAAACCTTAAGAAAAGGGTCAGAAAATGGTCAGCCTATCTCAAGAGCCTCAAGATATTCTTGCTAAGGTGTTTTGTTTTGTTTTGTTTTGAGATGAAATCTCACTCTGTCGCCAGGCTGGAGTGCAGCGGTGCAATCTCAGCTCACTGCAGCCTCCACCTCCTGGGTTCAAGTGATTCTCCTGCCTCAGCCTCCTGTGTAGCTGGGATTACAGGCAGGCGCCACCACGCCCAGCTAATTTTTGTATGTTTAGTAGAGACGGGGTTTCGCCATGTTGGCCAGGATGGTCTTGATCTCTTGACCTCGTGATCTGCCTGCCTTGGCCTCCCAAAGTGCTGGGATTACAGGCATGAGCCACTGCACCCGGCCAAGGTGTTGTTGATACTCTTGGGCGTCTCTTTCTGTACGTACACACACCTGAGCACATGCGTCTTTCCACAACAGCCCACTGTGCACGCTGCTTACCACACACCTGACAATATCAGTCTCGGTAGGTGGTATTGAGGGTATATCAAGGGGTCCCCTCGGCCTCGGCTTCCAAGATAAAGCCACTTCTGACCCTCACCCACTGCCCGTCTAGACACTTCTCCCAGCTCGCCCTGCCCTGAGCGCCTCATCTTGAAGACACGGACACCTTTCCCTTGATCTCCTTTGTTCCTTCGGCCCTGCTGCTTTGCTGCCTGTTGCCTTTTTCCATCTACGAACTGTGATAAATTCTACTCTTCTTTAAGTGCTGAGCTCAAATACAGCTTCTTTCAATCCCTATAGAGGGGAGAGGGTGGTCTTGAACCTTTGAGCCCCTGCAGTTCACTGTACACTCCTCTCACAACGTAGGAATTAGGTGAGTGGTCACCACATGTCCTTGTCTATCCATTCTTAGAGGATTGCCACCATGCCTGGCTAATACTTTTTTCTTTTTGTATTTTTAGTACAGACAGGATTTCACTATATTGGCCAGGCTGGTCTTGAACTCCTGATCTCCTGATTTATCTGCCTTGGCCTCCCAAAGTGCTGGGATTACAAGTGTGAGGCACCGCGCCTGGCCTAGAATAGCATTTAAAATGCTTCCTTTTTAAGGAGAATAAAGTGGGAGGAATCAGCCTATTCAATTTCAAGACTTATTACCTAACTACTGCAATGGTAGTTGGTGAAGATACAGACACACAGGTTACTGGGGAAATGGGTCTTGGGTAATTGGCTTCAGGCCACCTGGCATGGTGAGGGGTGTGCAATGGAGGAGAATGGAAAGAAATGCATCTGGCAGGCTCGGGTGATTTAGGGAGTCCTAGAAACCCCCTTGCATTCCCGTAGGCTGCTCTAATGTCAGGGCTTCATCTCTCTCAAGAGTAGATTATACGCTCCTTTAGGAGAGGCAGACTGGTGTCCTGGGCAGAGCCTGGGCTGTGGAATCCACCAGCCCTGCCTTCTAAGTCTTGCTCAGCTGCTATGAGTGAGCAGCCTTAGGCAAGTGACTTAGCCATCCACAGCTCTGATCACTTCATCAGGAGCACCTTCATGATGCTTACTGTATAGCGTTTTCGTGGGTGTTAAAAGCAAAGTCCTCCTAGCTGGGCGTGGTGGCTCACGCCTGTAATCCCAGCACTTTGGGAGGCTGAGGTGGGCGGACCACCAGGTCAAGAGATTGAGACCATCCTGGTCAACATGGTGAAATCCCGTCTCTACTAAAAAAAACATACAAAAATTAGCTGGGCGTGGCGGCATGTGCCTGTAGTCCCAGCTACTTGGGAGGATGAGGCAGGAGAATTGCTTGAACTCATGAGGAGGAGATTGCAGTGAGCTGAGATTGCACCACTGCGCTCCAGCCTGATGCCTGGCGACAGAGCAAGACTCTGTCTAAAAAAATTAAAAAATAAAAATAAATTAATAAAAAGCAAAGTCCTCCTAAACCTCCAGCTCCATCAATCTGCCCTGCAAGACTCATGCTCTGCAATGCAAGTGTGTAGACACCAAGAGGTTCACTGGTCACAACTACTCATGTTGGATGCTTCTTAATTTTTATTTACTTTGAGACAGTGTTTCTCTCTGTTGCCCAGACTGGGGTGCAGTGGTGCCATCTTGGCTCATTGCAACCGCCACCTCCCAGGTTCAAGTGATCCTCTCACCTCAGCCTCCCAAGTAGCTCGGATTACAAGTGTGCACCACCACACCCGGCTAATTTTTGTGTTGTTAGTACAGACAGGGTTTCACCATGTTGGCCAGGCTGGTCTCTGACTCCTGACCTCAGGTGATTCACTTGCTTGGGCCTCCCAAAGTGCTAGGATTAAGACATGAGCCACTGTGCCTGGCCAATTTTTATTTTTTGATGGTTTTACCTACTGCCAAAATTATACGAACCTGAAACGTTTGAACAAAAATTATACTAACATTTCCAGTACTTCCTCTGCTCACAAGTCCAAACTATTGCTTGGAAGTCATGTGGAGGAGTTCTGCGTCACCCCTAACTTTCTATGTGCCCTTGAGTACATTCCTTTCCTTCTCTGGGCTTTCATATGTCTGACTGGTTGAACTGTGATTTCAGCTGCAGACATCAAACTGAATCCAGTAAACTCAGTTAATGAGTACTGAGGTAAGTCTAAGGAAAAGAGAACTCTTGGCAGGCTGTTGGCTTTGCTGCTAGGCAGAGGGCTTGGGAGTTGGGAGGATGGGCCTGTAACAGGAATTGAATTTCAAATTGGGATCTCTGGTTCCAGAGAGAAGAGGCTTCTCAGAAACATGCAGTTCCAAGTGTATGTCTTCTGCTGTTCCTGTGATGAAGTGAGGGAGACTCTGGAGGCCTTCATTCACATTTTGTCCCTGACCTGACTTCCTCACATCCCCTCCAGAACTGTCCCTCTATGTGGCCTTTGGCCTTCAAGCTTCTTGCCACTGCACCTTCTCTCATGCCTCTCTCTGGAATGCCTCTCTCACCTTCTCTGTGCTTCAAAGCCTTATTCACTCCCGAACGCAGCCTGCAGGATTCCACATAGAATTAAACTTCCGTCCTCTAGAGGCCTGTGGACTTGCGCATTGAATCAGTCAAGTGTCTTTGGTACAAGTGGTCAAGGGCATGAACTGGGTAAGGGATGGCCTGGGTCTGTATCTGACTCTGCCGCTCAGTGGCTGTCAAACTAGGAACATCTCTGTGCTCACTCTTCTTATTCATGAAATGGGGTCAATAACTGTGAGTTCCTTGTAGGAATGTGTGATCATTCATTCAGTGCATGGATGTATGGGAATTATCTAACACTTGACACGGGGTAAGCACCAGGAGACTCTGGTGGTTACTGCATTCATCTCCTTGTGCTGTAGTTGGTTTTTACTCTTTTGTACCCCAACCCCAGACCCCTACATTGTCAGCTACCTGAGAGCAGAAGCCATATTCATGTTTACATTTCCAGTACCTTATCGACGGCTTGGTACGGGGAGGTTCCCCCAAATGTGGCTGGTGAATGGGTGGCTTTGTTCCGGGCCATCGATGCACTCTCTCCAAGGCTGAATGGAAGTTAAAATCACCACCTGAGTTACCTCTGATATTTCCATTTGCAGATTGTGGGAAAGGCTCCTGTGCTTTTAGGAAAAGGAAGCTCGCAATCACCTAGCACTATTCCTAGTACTTTTATGGATGCTATTCAGTTTAACCTTCTCCTAAATGCCCTGGTCTTATTGTGCAGGTAAGCAAACATCTTCAGAGAAGTCAAGCAGCTTGCCGAAGGCCACACAGCTATTCAGCAAAGAGGTAATTTGACTCCAGGGATGGATGTCCCCAAGCCAGCATGCCTTCTTACTTGTTACTCATTTGTAAATTCCAGGGTTGGTGGTGGAGGACATATTCTGGAGAGGGTACTGAGTGGTTTGGGATCTACTAAGGCACCTCTTGCTTCACATATAGCTGATGCTAAGTCCTTCAGAGGAATGCCTGCAGCATTTATGCCTGTAATCCCAGCACTTTGGGAGGCCGAGGTGGGCAGATCACGAGGTCAAAAGATCGAGACCGTCTTGGCTAACCCAGTGAAACCCTGTCTCTACTAAAAAAGTTAGCCAGGCGTGATGGCACGCACCTAGTCCCAGCTGCTTGGGAGGCTGAGACAGGAGAATTGCTTGAACCCAGAAGACAGAGGTTGCAGTGAGCCAAGATGGCGCCACTACACTTCAGCCTGGGAGACAGAGTGAGACTCCATCTCAAAAAAAAAAAAAATAAAAATAAAAATCGAAAGCATGCTGGGGAAGCAGGGAGCAGCTATTTCTGTTCAAGGCAATCACTGAGGCTGGGCCTGCCCAGAATTCATGAGGAAGCACCCCAGAGAAGGCTGGTGGCTTGAGAGACACTGGATCTTGCTGGCTCAGCTGGGCACAGAGCAAGGTGCTGTACATAAATGGCTTCACTGACTCCTGGAAGGATGCCCAGGTCGGGACACTCACTGTGAGTTGCAAAAAAGGAAAGGGAAACCCTGAGAAGGAAGGCAGGAACAAGGGCTCATGGCCAGAGGTGTGAAGCTACATGGATATCTTCTCGAGTGGGATGCCCAGGCTTCCCTACCAGATCCCAGAAGCTCCAGCTGAGTGGTTCTGCAGGAGGCTAGGTGTCACTGGGTGAGTGGGCTCGAATCCTACACACTCTTCATCCTCCAGGCACTCTGGGCATCCCCCATCCTCTGGGTGGGCACAGCTTTCTGGCTGAGCTGGGTGAGAGTGATCATAGCCAGCAATCCCGGCTGGGCCTTCAGTTCTTGATCCCAGTAAAGGCAGGGGCTATGGGTTGCCCTGGTGCACAGAGGCTCACTGGCTGCTCAAGGTGTCCTCCCACATCTGTCCACATCCTGGCTCAGCGCTGATTGTGACATTCTGGAGGACAAGGGTGGCGCTTCCACAGTGTGTACCTGCCTTCTGGAGGCCAGGCTGCCAAGAACTGGCTCTTAGCCACTGCATCTTCCAGGTCCTTAGAACTCCAGCCAGAGGGCTGCCTGTAGGGCCTGCTTCTGTACAGCTGCTCAGAGCAGTGACAGCACCCCTCATCCCCTCCTTGTCCACCCCACAAATGCTTCTTGCTTACCTGGGTTGTGTCCATGCTGGCCTCTGCTCTTGGGGCCTGGAGAGCCAGAGCCACCAAGCACAGACAGGCCAGGCTCAGGGAGCAGCCTGTGGTGGGGCGGCCCACCTGTACTCCCCATGTCCTTGCACCTTCCCACCCCGCAGCATCCTTGATGGATGCAGGTTCTCTCCATGCCTCCACCCAGGGGCATCCCCACCCCTGACTGCGACCCTCTCCAGAGCCCTCCACCCTCCTCCCTGCTCCTTCCTCTCCTGCCCTTTGCCTGCCCTACCTGTCGCCTCAGTGTGCTCCGACTTCATCCTGCAGGTGCTCACGTGGGCACAGCTTGGCCTCCCTCCCAAGGGCCCTGCCCAGGCTAGCCACAGGAAGGCACCCTTGGGCGGCACCAGGCAGTGACCGGGTAGTGGGGACAAGGACCACGATGCCTATTACAGTGGGCGTCATGGGGGGGGAGGGGTGTGGGTTCCTAGACCTTTGCCCGGGTCCTGGGGTGGGCAGGAGAAGGTCAGGAGATTGAGACCATCCTGGCATTGAGACCAACTAGGCGTTCCTGGTTGACCCTGCACACAGCCTCCGGGGTGGTTGCCAGAGGACTGGGCAGGGGAGGCATCCAGCGGCAGCTTAAAGAGTGCAGGATGGGGGGGAGATGCCACTGAAACAAATACTCAGGAGCAGCTGGCTATGGCAGGGCTTTCCATATGTATTCTGGTACGTCTTTTCAAACATATACAAAGCAACTCACATTTTCGCAACAGGAAAGGCAGACCAACTTCACTAATTTTCCTGCAATATGTGCATGGTATTAAAAAGTTCTATAGCCTTCCAGCTTCTCCCCCCCAATTAAATATAATAAAAATCTAATAAGTGCACTTTAAGTTAGTATAATAGAGAACATTTCATCCAGAATCCCGTCACCCACATGTTACCAAGGGAGAAATTTTACTACCTCTCGTTTCAGGCCAGTTCAGGCCGGTGTACATTGCCTCAGAAGGGAGATACTTCTTTCTGATACTGGAGAGTCACCAGAAAACAGGACGGGCCGCTCATCTCGCCCACAGGCTAGGTTCTCCGGATGCCACCAGGTTTGCCAGACGCCAGCTCTTGTCAGAGTTATTCCATTTGCCTGTTCGCCCCTGCGTTCCTGCCTCCTGGGCTGGAGGCCTGCCTGAGGTCTGGGGGTCGAGGAGTGAGGTTGCACTTGCCCCGCGCATCGTGGACAGGAGATAATGGTTTACATGGGAAAGTACAGCCCCTCCAGCTTCAGGGATCAACTCACAGTGCAGGGAGGAAAAGCCCCAGAGGAAGATTAGGGCAGGGCATGCCTGCTCACTCACAACCTCACTAAAAGCAGATTCCTTATTACAGGGCCTTTAAAGGGGTAGGGATGTGTGTGGGTAGATGGGATCCTCACTGAGACGTGACCTGCTTTTTCCAGTGTTTGTGAGGATGTCTCATTAATCTGCAGGAAAGTGCTGGTTTCAATTCGATGGTTTATTTTCCTGTTTTGTATCTTTTCTGTTACAAACACAAAGGGTACATTAAGAGCCGTTCCCCATCATCTTGTTTTTCTAAAAAAACGTGTTTTTTAAAAAAGCCTGGTTTTTCTCAATACACCTTTAAAGGTTTTTAAATTGTTTCATATCTGGTCAAGTTGAGATTTTTAAGAACTTCATTTTTAATTTGTAATAAAAGTTTACAACTTGATTTTTTCAAAAAAGTCAACAAACTGTAAGCACCTGTTAATAAAGGTCTTAAATAATTGTCTTTGTGTAAAAAAAAATTTTTTTTTAGTTGTTAGAGCTTATTTTATTTATGGAGATGATTCAAATCCAGAACAACACGTACCTAATGACAATTCTGAAAACATTTTAGGAAGAGCAGCACATTGGTTTTTCCTTTTTGAGACATGTAAGAAGGCGTTCATGACTGCAGCGCCTCGCTTATGCCTCAAGGCTTGCTTAGTGCTGCCCTCCAAGAATACCGCTCCGTCCCCTGCAGGATGGACCGGGCCCCACGTCCTTTCCCTCGTACATCCTTCATAAAACCTGTCAAGTAATGTTTTTACATGGCTCTCTCCCTCCCAGATATGAGCAGGAACTCATCTGCTGAGCTCACATCCAGGCACAAAGATAATATTTTAAAAAATAGGCTGGATGCAGTGGCTCACGCCTGTAATTCCAGCACTTTGGGAGGCCAAGGCAGTCAGATCACTTTAGGTCAGGCGTTCAAGACCAGCCTGGCCAACATGGTGAAACCTCATCTCTACTAAAAATACAAAAATTAGTCAGTATGGTGGCGCATGCCTGTAATCCCGGCTACTCAGGAGGCTGAGGCACAAGAATTGCTTAAGCCCGGGAGGCAGAGGTTACAGTGAGCCAAGATTATACCATTGCACTCCAGCCTGGGTGACAGAGCAAGACTCTGCCTCAAAAAA
>NW_016107587.1:2178469-2182056 GCF_001604975.1 Cebus imitator | reverse complement strand
ACCATGTTGGCCAGGATGGTCTTGATCTCCTGACTTCATGATCTGCCCACCTCAGCCTCCCAAAGTTCTGGGATTACAGGCATGAGCCATTGCATCTGGCCAAGCCAAGATTTTTAAAATGTGAAAATGAAAGGTTCAACAATAGGAGAATGATCACATCGATGATGACACATTCGGATGGGCTGAGACGTAGTCAGTTGACAGAAATGCTCATACATGGTCTCAGTAATACGGGCAAATATTCCTCATGAGATATGCAGGGGAAAAAATTGTTTATATAGCTCAATTCAAAGTATTTAAAACATCTATGCTAAGGCTGAAAACATATGAACTGAATATTAACATTGTTAGAATACAGATGCCAGCATTATAGTAATTACCATTTATTTATTTACTACTTATTTTTATTTTTTTCATAATGACAATGAATTCATTTTTTGTGTTTTTTTGTTTTTTGTTTTTTGAGACTGAGTTTCACTCTTGTTGCCGAGGCTGGAGTGCAATGGCGCAATCTTGGCTCACCGGAACCTCCGCCTCCCAGGTTCAAGCAATTCTCCTGCCTCAGCTTCCCGAGTAGCTGGGATTACAGGCATGTGCCACCACACCCGGCTAATTTTTCTATTTTTAGTAGAGACAGGGTTTCTCCATGTTGGTCAGGCTGGTCTCAAACTCCAAAGTGCTGGGGTTACAGGTGTCAGCCACCTCATCGGGCCTTGGTTTTTTTTACATTTTTTAATTTTTTAATTTTTTTTTTGAGATGAAGTCTTGTTCTGTCGCCCAGGCTGGAGTGCAGTGGCACAATGATGGCTCACCGCAGCCTCTGCTTCCCAGGTTCAAGCAATCCCTGCCTTAGCCTCCTGAGTAGCTGGGATTACAGGCACACGCCACAATGCCTGGCTAATTTCTGTAATTTTAGTACAGACAGGGTTTCTCCATGTTGGCCAGGCTGGTCTCGAACTCCTGACCTCAAGTGATCTGCCCGCCTCAGCCTCCTAAAGTGCTTACAGGGGTGAGCCACTGTGCCCAGCCCACAGTGAATCATTTTATGATCAGAGAACAGGAGAGTGATAGGCAGCAGAGCTAGCACTTCTGTTCCAAAGCTAGGCGTGAGGCTCAGTGTTTGGCTTGTCTTACTTCCAATATGACATCATACAGGTGCATTCTATAAAATCTGTTTCCACTGTGAAGAAACCGACACTTAAGTAACAACTTAGCAGGAGAAGGAACGAACATTTGAACATGGGGCTTTTCTTCCCACTTCAAGTTTCATTCCTTCCATCATGTCACATGCCTTGCAGAGTCGTGAACTACTAGGGGATGAGTAGCTAACCCTAATGTCTCAGGGTTCATAGAAGTAACAAAGACGGGTCTCTTTAACTCCTTAAGAAATTCTTTTTCAGGCGTATCAGAATTCATAAATGTGATAACAACCCATTAAAATGTCAAGCATCTGCTTTTTGTTGAAATTGTATCTAACTTTTTAAATACCAATTGACACCAGCAATTAGTTTTTGGTGAATTGTGTTGCCTCTGGAGACATAGTTTCCAGAGCCACAGCTCAGGTATCAAAGTTTCCGAAATGAATTTGATCTAGCTGGGGATCAGGCCAAGCATATTACAATAGGGTGGCCATGAGGACAGCAAGGTTGGGGGAAGAAGAAGGCAGAGATGGGCAGGAATATAACTTAGGCCTGACCTTGAGTCCCCAAGGCCCCCATCTGATGTTCTGGAGAGCCTCCTCATACCCCTGTCTTGCGAGACTGCCCCAAAACACACCTCAAGCTCATTTCTTCAGTTTTTAGAAAATTAACGGATGCTGAGCTGGAATAACCATTAGCGACCATCTGGTCCAAACTTACTCTTTGAAATTGGAAGAGACTGAGATGCAGGGGAAGAATGGCATTTCTGCTGTTCCTGTTGCTGGCTGTACAGAAGACAATGTTTCTTGCATGGACAATAGCAGGAATTATTTTACAAGGGAAGAAACTGAAGCTCAGAGAGGTTTGCTTATATTCTCAAGATACTCAACATGTTCATTTTTTATAGGACAACCTCTATGGGTCTCTTCCAACCTCTCTCTGTCCAACTCTGAGCTGGGGGCTAAGTCTAACAATGGTACCAAATTCTCTACATAGAAGTGAGATTTTAACCCAGGTCTTTTTGGTTTTAGGGTTTATTCTCTTTTCATTGCCTTTAAAGGACTACCATAACTGAACAACTTCAACAATAAAATTTAATTTATTTTTAAGGCATTGAAAGATGTTTCTCTGAGGAATGCATTTATTCGCTATTTACTGAGGAACAACTCTAGGGTGCTAACAATATCACTATGATTGAGAGATGGTTCTTAGATCCATGAAGATTGTAGACCTTTATCCTCCTCACTGCACAATCCAACAAATAGACATTCATCCTATCGCTTACTGGTCACTTATTAAATCCTCACTGCATAGCAGACTCTGTGTGAAGACACATGGCTGTCAGATGGAGACTTCCAAGAAGTTTAGGGGGAGCAAGCGCTGGGGCACGAGTTACTGTTGCAATGCAGAGAGCTCTTGGTTGGCGGTATGGGGATACTGGGGCCTCTGTGACTATGGACTGGGCAATGGAGAGGTCTCAGCAGTCCAGGGCCTTCTCAAGAGACATTATCCAGCAACATATGAGCCAGTTCTTCCCGCCTCATTTCTTTCTGCATGTTCCTTTAGAGAAAAAAGAGAGGGAATTACATCTACAAAAGGGTTGCAACAAACAGGTTAATTCACCAAAAAAGACTTTTCTAGAACTTTTCCCCATCACTTGTGCCAGCTCCAAGTGAGAGACAGACCCATATATGGGGCCAGGCTGCACAAATCCGATCACCACCTATGGCTCAAGTTCTGCTCTTTGCTGGTCTGAACAGGTGCTAAAAAGGACTGAAAAGTAGAATTTGACAGCACTGGGGAACCTAGGTTTTTCAATTCATTCTTTCATCAGTGCATTCATTCATCAACACTATGAGCAGTTTCCAAGGGCCAGGCATGGACGGATGCCTGGGGTACAGATACAGATGAAAGCAGCCCGCGGCCTGGAGAAATGCTTACTCTAATGGGACCAGTGGAAGGACTGAGAGGCAATGGTGGTCAAGTGCTGCTCTGTTTTTTAAGGAGCCACCTCTGCCTGCTGCTCCTCTCCAGGTCTTCTCCAAAGATCTGCCCACTAAAGGGTGAAAACAACAAAAAGAAAAACAAACTTTCCCACAAAATCAATTTCTTACATCAAATTTAATGAGCATGATTGATGCTCCATCTTGACTGATGGAAAATAAGCGAGAAAAGTTTTCTACCATAATTTATTATCTAAAGCATGTTATGCATGCATGTATATATGTGTGCCCACTTTGTTCCAGACAGGATTAAAAATCACTTACAAAGGAAAATAGGATATCTTTAGTTAATTGATTCTCTGGCTTTTCTTAGAAATTGGCATTCTTGGGCCGGGCGCGGTGGCTCAAGCCTGTAATCCCAGCACTTTGGGAGGCCGAGGCGGGTGGATCACGAGGTCAAGAGATCGAGACCATCCCGGTCAACATGGTGAAACCCTGTCTCTAC
>NW_016107587.1:2162026-2178346 GCF_001604975.1 Cebus imitator | reverse complement strand
CCATTGCACTCCAGCCTGGGCAACAGGAGCGAAACTCTGTCCCAAAAAAAAAAAAAAAAAGAAAAGAAATTGGCATTCTTCTTTAGAATGTAAAGTGCTGGATTGGCAGCAGAAAGAAAGCAGAACAGACCCCCGCCCTTACCTGCTGCAGGGCTCGCACTGGCTGCTAGGCCTGAGGTTCTCCTGCTGAATGAACCCTTTGGACCATCTGTGCGTCATTAATTAGGGCCAGGAGGAACTGTGGAAATGCTGCCTCAACCTGAAGGTCAGTTCTCCATTCCAGCAGAATGTCTCAAACATCACTTGCACTTTAAGGGAATTCAGTCTCCAACCAGTTCCTACATGACATTCAGGTACAATGAAGGTACGGTTCATGAGAAAAAAAAGATGTTTTTCTTTTCTTGTTCATTTTTTTTTTTCCATTGGCATAACAAATTTCAGAATGACCTAAACCTTCAAGAATCACACTTTTAAAAGTCTGTGAAAAATCTGAGCCGTTCCTGGAATAGTAAGAGTGCAGTTCGTGGCAGCAGCTGTGATTATTATTCAGACAGTGCGGTTATGAACTCTGCAGGACTGTAATCAAATACGGTTAACTGCAAAGGCAGACCTAGTCCCGCTGCAGTCCTCTGGATTGCTTACTCCAAGGGACTCGTTCTTCAGGTTTCCCTGTGTGGAGACTGGGGGCCTTGGGCCAGCTTGGCTGAAGGTGGGACATTGCTCTCAGCCTTGTGGCACAGCCCTTCCCTGACTGGCCCACAAGGACACAAGCCATATTGGTCATTCCCAACCATGAGTCCCTTTGTGATGAGTACCGGGGCCAATGGCTGAGGGCCACGACACTTTCTAGTGAGCAAGACCTCAGCAGTATGTACTGGTTCTATAAAGCTGACCTGCTGGCTCGGTCCTGCAGTGGCCCTACCATGTACTGTGCAAGAAGGCTCACTCGGCCGGGCGTGGTGGCTCATGCCTGTAATCCCAGCACTTTGGGAGGCCAAGGCGGATGGATCACTTGAGGTCTGAGGTCAGGAGTTTGAGACCAGCCTGGCCAACATGGTGAAACCCTGTCTCTACTAAAAATACAAAAAAGCTGGGCGTGATGGTGCATATCTGTAATCCCAGCTGCTTGGGGGGCTGAGGCAGGACAATCCTTGAACCTGGGAGGTGGAGACTGCGGTGAGCTGAGATCACACCATTGCACTCCAGCCTGGGTGACAGAGTGAGACTTTGTCTCAAAAAAAATAAAAATAAAAAAAGGCTCACTCAAGGAGGTTGCAGCATTGTGGTGGCAGATGAGCTAACCTAGTTACAGCTGGGGTCAGCCTCCCCTATTGGGGGTACACAGGCCCTGTAGGACCCCTGGCCCCTCCATGGTGGCAGCCTCACCTAGTCCTTCTTCTCTGTTTCTATAAGGGTTGGAGGTGCCTGAGCATGTTCCCAGCCCCTGGGGACACGATGCAGTCCTCTGGAACAGTATCATCATGTCACCAGTGGAAAAGTATTTCTGACATGCAAATTAGCAGACTCTCTAGAGTAAATAGGAAGGCAGTGGCTGAAAAGGGCTTGTAGAGGTGTCTCTGAGGAGGAGTCTGCTTAGGATCTTCTAAATGCGAGCTCACCAGCCACCCAGGAAGGTGGACGCCTTGATTAGAGTCTTTCAAATGCCAGCCAACTTTCCTAGGGTGTAAAGATTTAATTGATTAAAGATTAATCTACACGGTCGGGCACGGTAGCTCATGCCTGTAATCCCAGTGCTTTGGGAGGCTGAGGCAGCCAGGTCACCTGAGGTCAGGAGTTTGAGACCAGCCTGACCAACATGGAGAAACTCCATCTCTACTAAAAATACAAAATCAGCCAGGCGTGGTGGTGCATGCCTGCAATACCAGCTACTCGGGAGGCTGAGGCAGGAGAATCACTTGAACCCAGGAGGCAGAGGTTGCAGTGAGCCCAGATCGTGCCATTGCACTCCAGCCTGGGCAACAGGAGCGAAACTCCATCTCAAAAAAAAAAAAAGAAAGATTAATCTACACACACTTGCCTGTCAGTTTGATCAGATTCGAGATCCCAGACAGTACCACCTCTGCAGACCTGGCAGACACAGCAACCACAACTCCTGCAGACCTGGCTCATTCAATCTCCCTCTCCAACCCCCTGCAAGAACACGCCGTGCTTTCTCAGACTTCCCTGGCCTTGAGTCCTTCAGCATCGTCAAACTCAGATACCCTCTTCAAAGCCCAAGTGAAACATTACCTTGGGGGGAAGGGGCACAGATCTTCCTAATACCTTAGTGTCAGGCAGACCCTCCCCCTCTTTGCTTCCACCAGGCTTTGCACTGCCCTCAGGAGCATTCAGCTCTGGAGTCTGCAGGGCTGCTGTGCATGTGGCCTCACTCCATGGGTTCATGCAGGCATGTAGCCAACCCTCAGCTGAAGCACAGAGCCCATTTTCCCCATAAAGAAAAAGTGAGTTAAATGGATGAATGGATGTAGCAAAGGCCAGGAGTGGGCTGTGGGAACTGCGGCTGCCTTTCAGGATCTTTGTGTGAGGAAGAGGACATCTGCGAGTGGGCTCCAGGGACCACTGAAGCTGGGAACCTAGGATGGGGCAGAGGTCGCAGAGAAGTGAGAGCAGCCCTGGCCCTGCCCAGCTCTGCAAGAGGGAGGCTCCGAGCTCTGTCTGAATGGTAGCAAGGAAAGGGCTGGACTGAGCCAACAGGGATCAGCCTTCTGTCTTCCTTTCACTGCGCAGGTGTTGAGTGCCTAATGTACACCAGCAACCGTCCAGGCCCTTGGGGTACAGCAGTAGGAGGTGCTCCTGGAGCCAGAAGGATGCTGACGGGTCCCCTCCAGGCCACATAGTACCTGCGGCTAGGTCCATTCAACGAAACCTGATGAGTGTCTTCTAAGTTTGTTTGTCTCTAGGGCATAGCAGATGCTCAATAAATAATTGCTTAATGAATCAAATTTTCCTATTGAAAATAGTAATAGTAGCCAACAACATTAGTGAGTGCTTCTCCGTGTCAGGCATTGTTCTAAACTTCAGATGAGCTCAGTCTTCACCAAAGCTCTCAGGAGGAACGCGGTAGCATCCCAACTTTACCGGTGAGAAAACGGAGGCAGGGAAAGCTGAAGCAATGCAGCAAAGGTTAAGTAGTAACTACCTTATAAGGAGTGTGGGAGTGAATTCCAAACCCAGCCTGCTTTATCCCCTGCTTGGGTCTGCCCCCAGACTGCTGGAGGTGGAGATGAGGGCAGACAGTCTGTTTTCGGAGGCTTCCACAGCAGGTGCCGCAGGCTGGGTGGCCAAACTCTCAGAAATTCATTTCCTCGATGTCCTGGAGATGGCAAGGCAGATACCAAGGTGTTGGCAGGTTTGGTTTCTCCCCTCTTGTTGGATGGTAGGTGGGTGTCTTCTCCCTCTTCCCTAGGGATTTGTGTGTGAGCCTGTGTCCCAATCTCCTGTTGTTATAAGGACACCAATCATTGAATTAAGGCCCACCGTAATGCCTCATTTTATTTACCTTAATTACCTGTGTAAAGGCCCTATGTCTGAAAAAGGTCACATCTTGAGATCCTGGTTAAGACTTCAGTCTTGGAATTTCGGGGAACACAATTCAGCCCGTGACACTGACACAGCCTCGGGCTGTCCAGGAGGTTTCCCCAGACGGGGCAGCAGGAACGGGTCGAAAACCCATCACTCATCAAGAAAAACCAGTTCATGTGACTTGGCACCGTCTTGTCTGCCGTCCTTCAGAATGAGTGCACCGCTGTTTTGCTGTCTTCTCGGGAACCAGCTGTGGAACGCTGTGCTTCCCTTTTCTTTCTTTTCAAGGACCTTGGTGCCCACCTGGCCTCCTGGAGGACATCTGTGTGCAGAGGCTGCCAGAGCAGGAAGAAAGAAAATGGGCAAGAACAAGGGTGGTATTTCTCTTACGGAAAGGGCTCGCCGAGTTAGGCTTCATGTGGCACTGTGTTCTTTTGAATGTCCCCTAAGGCATACATGAAGTGCATGCATATCACACAGCCCAGTGGAGCCAGACAGCGACTCAGCCTGCTGCCCAACACCCACTGCGAGTTGTTCCTGTGGCTGCCTCTAGCTGCTCCCCCACCTGAAACTTGCTTCTCATTTTCCTTCACTTAAAATGGATTTCTTGGCCAGGCTCAGTGGCTTGCACCTGTCATCTCAGCACTTTGGAAGGTCAATGGGGGAGGAGTGCTTGAGCCCAGGAGTTTGAGACCAGCCTGGGCAACATCGTGAGACACTGTCTCTACACAAAGACGAAACAATTAGCTGGCCGTGGTGGTGTCTGCCTGTGGTCCTGGCTACTAGGAGGCTGAGGTAGGAAGATGGCTTAAGCCCTGGAGGCTGAGGTTACAGTGAGTCATGATCTCACCACTCTACTCCATCCTGGGCAACAAAGTGAGACCTTTCCTCAAAAAAAAAAAAAAAAAAAAAAAGTTGTAACATGTATGTATCCCCAAACAGTAAATTGCTTAGTCAGGCCTAAGTGGAACGTTCTAGAAATGCTGGCACACTGTGTGTTGACTTCTGAGCCTTGCTTTTTCCCTTCAAGTTTCTGATCCCTTCCCAAGGCTCTCCCAGGCTAAAGGGTCCATCATGCTCTGTAAAACCTGTGCTTGAAGCTTCTCCTCTGAGGCTCTGTACAGAGGTCTGGGTGATACTGAAGTGGTACAAGTTCCCAGGAAAGGTCCTTTATGAAAAATGGAGAGCATATGCCATCAAAGTGAACTGCTTAGTAGATTTATTCCATCCTTCAGATTCTGAAGAGCTTCACTGCCATGATTTCTGCTGTCCTTTCAACTCCAGCGTCTGAAAGCATCTCTTACATTTGCTTCCAATGCCCATATTAAGACGATGTCTCACGGAAGGTGGTCACACTCTCATTTGTATTTTGTCCATGGACATTTTTTATGGATTGAGTTGAGTATTTGCAACACAGACTGCCTGGTTCATGAAGTATAAAATATTTACCACCTGCCTTTCACGGAAAGTTTGCGGACTTCTAATTGGATGCTATTTCTCATTTCTTATCCATAAAACCCTTAACTTGCATATATTTTAGCTTATAACATTCTCAATACTTCTTTTCTTTTCTGTCTTTCCCCCTAGATGGGGTATTTTTAATATGTAAAAACAAGGCTGGGGGCGGTGGCTCACACCTGTAATACCACAACTTTGGGAGGCCAAGGCAGGCAGATTGCCTGAGGTCAGGAGTTTGAGACCAGCCTGGCCAACATGGTGAAAACCCGTCTCTACTAAAAATACAAAAAAATTCGCTGGGCCTGTAATCCCAGCTACTCTGGAGGTAGAGGCAAGGGTATCACTTGAACCCGGGAGGTGGACGTTACAGTGTGCCAAGATCGTACCACTGCACTCCAGCTTGGGCGACAGAGCAAGACTCTGCCTCAAAACAAAAACAAAAACAAAAAACAAAACAAACATGTAAAAACGGGAAGGGCCCCAGTGTGCTTGTTAAGGTGCAGATGAGAGCGCCAGTTTGCAGAGCAGGTACGGCCAAGGCGGGCACTGAGCAGGAGTCACAGCTGGGTCCAGACACCTTCCCTCCTCTCAGATGACACCTGCAGCCAGGCTCTGCTGACCTTGAACCTCAAGCCTTGTGCTTCCACTTTCGCATTCATTTGTTTCTTAGCCTAAACTTGACACTTCCTCTTAGCAATATGCAAATTCAAGGCTGTCACACATAGCAGAGCATCTGGAAAGTCACAGCAGCCGTCCCTGAATGGTAATGGTGGGATTGTGTGGGACTTACGTGTTTTAATTTCCCTAAGTATATTTTTGAGTGTTCCAAACAGGCATGCATTGTCTGGGAATGAGGAAAATCCAGTGTGTTCGCCAGGAACCCAGGCTTCACACCTCTAAGTGCCCTCTCTTCTACAAAATGGGCTAACATGAGCGCTCTCCTCACCAGGCTTGCTAAGGGCTTAGCTTACAGACATTACTGAGCACCTTCTATGTACCAGAGGTTGGGGGCACAGGAGGAATCAGATGTGTACCCTGCCCTTCAGGGTCGAGTGCAGAAGAGAGGTTTCCACAGGCAACTACAATTCAAACGGGCACGCATGGTGGTGGAGTGAGGAGAGGGCTCTTCGGGGACACGAAGGAGTAGATAGGCCTTGTAAGTATCAGAACACATGGGCAGGCACAGAACATTGAGCCATAGCGTTTGGGAAGACACAGAGTCCAGGGAGCACACAGCCTGGGGGTCAGGGAGAGAACAAAGGGACAGCACTTGGTCCCTTAGGGTCTTGTGCATCAAGCTCAGCTGCTGGGATCTGTGGATCGCAGGTTTGGCTGCACTTTATTTATTTATTTATTTATTTGAGATGGAATCTTGCTCTGTCACCCAGGCTGTAGTGCAGTGGCATGATCTTGGCTCATGGCATCCTCCACCGCCCAGGTTCAAGCGATTCCCCTGCCTCGGCCTCCTGAGTGTGCGTCACCGCACCCAGCTAATTTTAAAAAAAATATTTTTTGTATTTTTAGTAGAGACAGCGTTTCACCATGTTGGCCAGGATGGTCTCGATCTCCTGATCTCGTGATCCGCCCGCGTTGGCCTCCCAAAGTGGTGGGATTACAGGTGTGAGCCACTGTGCCCGCCCTATTTTTATTTATTTATTAATTTAATTAATTTATTTATTTTGAGATGGAGCCTTACTCTGTTGCCCAGGCTGGAGTGCAGTGGTGCCATATCTGCTCACTGCAACCTCTGTATCCTGGGTTCAAGCAGTTCACTTGCCTCAGCCTCCCAAGTAGCTGGGATTACAGGCACCTGTCACCACACCTGGCTATTTTTTTCTTTTTTTTTTAATTTTGGTATAGACGAGGTTTCACTGGGTTGGCCTGGCTGATTTTGACCTCCTGACCTCAAGTGAACCACGCACCTAAGCCTCCCAAAGTGCTGGGATTACAGGCATGAGCCACCACGCCCAACCTGGCGTTCTTTAGAGTCCCCTGCAGGGTTGGTTGTGAGCCCAGTGCTCAGATTCATCAAACCACACTGTTAGAGCAAGACCAGACTGGATGGTATGGGAATTTTTTTTTTTTTTTTTTTTTGGAGACAGAGTCTTGCTCTTGTTGCCCAGGCTGGAGTGCAATGGCACAATCTTAGCTCACCACAACCTCCGCCACCTGGGTCAAGCAATTCTCCTCCTTCAGCCTCCCGAGTAGCTGGGATTACAGGCATGCGCCTCTGTGCCCAGCCAATTTTTGTATATTTAGTGGAGATGGGGTTTCCCCATGTTGGTCAGGCTGGTCTCAAACTCCCAACCTCAAGTGATCTGCCCTCCTCAGCCTCCCAAAGTGCTGGGATTACAAGTGTGAGCCACCACACCCGGTCTGGGAATTTTTTTGTTAATGTTCTCGAGTCTCCAAAACTCTGGTTATAGGTAAGGCTGAATTACCTGCTATTTGGGGAGCTTTGTGTAATAAAATGAAAGCTAAAAAGATTCACGTTGATAAAAAGAAAATCTCGGAGGGGCTGCCCACGTTCCAGCCATGTTTGAGGGAGCCAGTGTCCCCGCAGCCTCACCGGCATGTGGTGCGGTCCCTGTTTTTCATGTCAGCCATGCTGATCGGTGAGCGGCAGTATCTCGTGTGGTCCCATCTTGCACTTCCCTAAAGGCCCCAGTGATGTCTTTTCATTTGCTTATTTGGCACCTGTGTGTCCTCTTTGGTGAGATGCATCTTCATGCCTTTTGGCCACACTGAGAGTTCCTTTTCCTTGCCTCTCACAGTGATATTTGGAAAACAAATGAGCAGCTGCTAGTGGTTAGGGCTGGGAGGGAGGAGAGGTGTATGCCGCTGAAGAGGTAGCAGGAGGGAGAGCCATGTGGCTGTGGGACAGTTGTGTGCCTGGGCTGCAGTGGTTACACAAATCTTCACGTGTGAGAAGATGACACGGACTACACACACACACATTCAAGCAGCGCCCATTTTCTAGCTTTGACATTGTGCTGTAGTTATGGAAGACTGGGGGAACTGGGTGAGGCATGCGTGGGCGCTCTCTGTGCTATCTTTGCAAGTTCCTAGGGATCTACAATTATCTCCAGAGAAAAAAGTTAAAAAGAAGAGTGAGTATGGCTCCGTCTGAGAGGAGAAGGTTCATAAACCTATCATCGTTCTTTTACCTTTTCCTCCCAGTTGATTAGCTGTTTGTTCTCACACAGCCAGATCACATCGTTTAACATTTAGGTTCTGACTCTGTTCCTTGAAGAAAATACACACTCATCATGTGGGGAAACAAAGGTGACATTTCACCTAAGGAATGTGAAGATGGAAATCAAAGATTTCTCCCAGTCAGGTAACTGAGACAGGCAGGAGGCCAGGGAAGCAGCCGCCCCCGCCCCGTGGGCCACATCTGCGCTGAGTGACAATCTGCGTCTTAATGAGAAGCAGTAAAGGCTAATTATCCCCAGAGTTTGACAGGTCTTTCTCAACACTTCTGCATAAAAAAGCAAGGCCACCCAGCTGGTCTCTGGGTTGCAGCCTGCAAGAATCCCATGGTGGTGTTTAAACAAACGAGAAAGAACACATCAAAGGGGCATCTTACAAAGGCCCAGGAGAAACCAAAGGGACCTAGTGGCCCGTGTCCCCAGCAAGAAAGACAGATCGAAGAGTGGCCATTGCAAAGGGCAGGCATGAAGGGGATAATGTGTGGCCATATGGAATAAAAGGAACCTTATCTCATCGGCCATCTATCTCTCCACTCCAACAGGTACAGGTGGGTGATGGACAAAGGCTGTAGATACAGGTGCGTTTCTACCACTCAAACTAGCCTAAGGAAAAGCGCGGTAGGAATGAAATTAGGCATTGCACCATTTATCTAATTTACATTTAGCGCCTTAAGAGCCTGTGGATGAACAGGTTTATGCCATCTGTTCACTCTGTTTTCAGCGATTGCTGCAGAAGTAGCCTCTGTTATGGAGCCTGCACACGGTGGCTCCTGCAGTCTTAGGGCCTGGTCTGAGGAGGGGCCTGGAGAGTGTGGGAGGATGAAAAATGGAGCAACCAGGGCCGGGCGCAGTGGCTGATGCCTGTAATCCCAGCACTTTGGGAAGCCGAGGCAGGTGGATCACGAGGTCAACAGATTGAGACAGTCCTGGCTAACATGGTGAAACCCCATCTCTACTAAAAATACAAAACATTAGCCAGGAGTGGTGGCACCCACCTGTAATCCCAGCTACTGGGCAGGCTGAGGCAGGAGATTGCTTGAACTGGGCAGGTGGAGGTTCCAGTGAGCTGAGATCGTGCCACTGCACTGCAGCCTGGGCGATAGAGTGACTCCAACTCAAAAACAGTAAAAGAAGGAAAAGATAAAGAAAAATGGAGCAACCAAGGCTCAGAGGGTCTAAGATGCTGAATGAAGGCAGCTTCCCAGGGGAGGCCTGGATTCTCAGCCCGGTGCACCTACCACTGGCTTTCATATAGATTCTTGGGGGTCTCCTGGGGCCTGCTGTATGCTGGGCCCTGGAGGTATGGCCAGGAACAGGATCCACTAGGCTCTGCCTCATGAGCTCACATTCTAGAAGTGGGAGATAGAGGTAATCAGTCCGTGAGGATGGGGTCAAAGTTCTCTCTGAAGATGTGGGCTTTCCTAACACTCACACTGGCCAGATGACAAGGCATTCTGGGGGTCTGGGCTGGGAGGACATACAAAGCCCTTACAGTGCCAGAGAGCTTGGTCCCTCCCAGGCTGGACAAAAGCTCATGTGGTTGGGGCAAGCAAGAGGCAGAACCTGGCTCTGAGCAGCAGGCGGGTGCTCCACCTCACTGAGCCAGGGCCTATGGCGCATGGTGAGGAGCTGGGTCTTAGAACTCAGAGGGAAGCTGCTAGAGGATTTTAGCAGGGGAATCATAGGATATTATCAGCTCTGCAAATAGAGAGCTCAGGTGTTGTGTGGAGAAGGGATTCTGGGGGGTCAGATGTGGAGGAAGAGAGGCCAGGTAGAAAAGCAATCAGAGTAGAGCAGAAAACACACCTGCGTTCACATGCTCACACACACACACACACACACATGCACACATACTCTCACAATGCTCTCACCCACACACATGCACACACACACACGCACACATACTCTCACAATGCTTTCACCCACACACATGCACACATACTCTCACAATGCTCTCACATGCCCCATAGACACATACTCTGTTACAGACTCACGCACTCACACTCATTCTTATGTACTCTCTCTCACACACACACACACACACACACACACACAACCTTTTATACATATCAGCATACACTCTCAGACAAACATACACGTTCAAGCACATCCCAGTGGTGACTGATCAGGGCAATCACTGTGCACAGTGTGACACAAGAGAGAAATGGCACCTTTAAGGGTGTGTGAGCTGAAAAGGCAGGATTAGAGAGAATAGAATAGAATAGAAAGAATAGAACAGAATAGAATAGAGGAAGGGAGAATAGAATAGAATAGATAGAATAGAGTAGAATAGAAAATAGAGATAGAATAGAGATGGAGAGAATAGAATAGAATAGAATGACAAGAGAATGCACAACCTTTCAGTGCAATTCCTTTTTTTTTTTTTTTTTTTTTAATTTTGACACAGATCTTGCTCTGTTGCTCAGGTTGGAGGGCAGAGGCACAATAAAGGCTCACTGCAGCCTTGATTTCCAGGTTCAAGCAATCCTCTAGCTTCAGCCCACCAAATGGCTAGGACTACAGGTGTGTGCCACCACACTGGGCTAATTACTTTTTGTTTTGTTTTGATGTGGAGTCTCATTGTCTTGTCCAGGCTGGAGTACAGTGGTGAGATCTCAGTTTACTGCAGCCTCTGCCTCCTGGACTCAAGCAATTCATCCTGTCTCGGCCTTCCACGTAGCTGGGATTACAGGTGAGCACCACCACTTTCAGCTAATTTTTGTATTTTTAGTAAAGATAGGGTTTCACCATGTTGGTCAGGCTGGTCTCGAACTCCTGACCTCAGGTGATCCGCCCACCTTGGCCTCCCAAAGTGTTGGGATTACAGGAGTGAGCCACCGTGCCCGGCTGGACAAATTATTTTGAATTTTAGTAGCGAATAGATCTCACTATGTTGCCCAAGCTGGTATCAAACTCCCGAGCTCAAGCAATCCCCTTGCCTTGGCCTCCCAAAGTGCTGAGATTACATGCGTGAGCCACCATACTTGGCCTCAGTGCAATTTTTTTTTTTTTTTGGGACAGAGTCTTGCTCTGTTGTCTAGGCTGGAGTGCAGGGGTGTGATCTCAGCTCACTGCAACCTCTGCCTCCCGGGTTCAAGCAATTCTCCTGCCTCAGCCTCCCAAGTACCTGGGACTACAGGCGCCCACCACCATGCCTGGATAATTTTTGTATTTTTAGTAGAGATGGGGTTTCACCATATTAGCCAGGCTGGTCTTGAACTCCTGACCTTGTGATCTGCTTGCCTCAGCCTCCCAAAGTGCTGTGATTACAGGCGTAAGCCACTGCACCTGGCCACCTCAGTGCAATTCTTAAGTGACACTGAAAATTGTTAGCTTAATATGATGTTTTTCCAGGTATACCGGGAATATTGAATTGACTTAATTTATTGCATAGGAGGGAGCATGTTACCTGAAGAAAAGGTATCCTAAACCCTAATGGTTTAAGTCATTTGATGTTTCCAAGTTCACTGAGAAGTTCAAACCCTGTCGTTCTTTACCATTTGAGGGAAATCTGATACAGATCTAAATACTGATGTCTTTCATGTCTACTGTCAACAAGTAAGGGAGCACAGAAGAGTAAAAATGCCTCAGTTTTCCAATCTTGCTCTTGAGTGAGTTCAAATCTTGCCTTGCTGAGTCTCAGTGTGCCTGTGTATTGAATGGGTGTAACAACAGTTACCTCCCGTTCTTACAGAACTGAAGAAATTATGCATTGGCTATGTAACCCGTGGGTGAAGTGCCTGATTCAAGATGCTGGACAAGCATTCATTTCCATTCTATAGAACACATATGTATTGGATGTCTTTTCTATGCTAAGTATGGTGCTTGGTGCTTAGGAAAAGCACTGGAGAGACAGATGTGGTCTGTGCTTGTGAGAGTTGCATGTGTCAATTTGACTGGGCTAAAGGACACCCAGATAATTGGTAAAGCATTATTTCTGGTGTGTCTGTGACAGTATTTGCAGAAAAGATTAGCATTTGAGTTTGTAGATGGAGCGAAGTAGATCCATCCGTAACAACATGGGTGAACATCATCCAACCCATTGAGGACCCAGACAGAACAATAAGGCAGAGGAAGGGTGAATCCCCTTTCTCATCCTGAGCTGCGACATCCATCTTCTGCCCTGGACGCTAGCTCCTCCTAGTTCTCAGGCCTCTGGACTTGGGCTGAACTACATCACTTGCTTTCCTGGGCCTCTAGCTTGCAGAAGGGAGACCGTGAGACTTTGTCCTCCATAATCATAAGAGACAATTCTCATAATAAACTTTTGTGTGTATACATGAAAATAATATATATTAGGATATATGTCATGTTAGGAGATTAGCATATATGTCATATTAAGAGATACATATATATGTGTGTGTGTATATGTATCTCCTAACGACATATTAGGATTTATGGGAGGATATTAGGATGTATGTCATGTTATGAGACAAACACACACATATATGTATCTCTTAATATGACATATATTCTAATCTATATATATTATTTATATATAATATGGCATATATACTATGTATCTACATACACACATACAAACACATTTCCTATTGGCTCAGTTTCTCTGGAGAACCCTGGCTACCCTCATTAGATTACCCTCATGGAATTGATAGCATTTAAATAAACAATAAAAAATTCCAATATGCTTTAACTTCTTTCCTTTCCTACCTCTAAATTACTCTTTTTTTTTTTTTTTTTGAGACAGAGTTTTGCTCTCGTTGCCCAGACTGGAGTGCAATGACGTGATCTCGGCTCACCACAACCTCCGCCTCCTGGGTTCAAGCGATTCTCCTGCCTCAGCCTCCTGAGTAGCTGGGATTACAGGCATGCACCACCACGCCTGGCTAATTTTGTATTTTTAGTAGAAATGGGGTTTTGCCATGTTGGTCAGGCTGGTCTAGAACTCCCGACCTCAGGTGATCTGCCTGCCTCGGCCTCCCACAGTGCTGGGATTACAGGCATGAGCCACCTCACCTGGCCTAAATTACTCTTTAAATTCTCGGGTTGGCACCCCTCCTCCTTTCAGGCCCAGTGTAAGGGTTGGGCACCATGTCTCTTCAAAGTTCTCCTCTACTCTCTCCTCCAAACCACGTGACACTCCTCTGTACTGTGGAGTTTTGTCATGTTGGTTACCTGAAGATGTAATAGCCCTACAGTTACCTGAGATGGTTTGGAAATGGGTTTATTCATCCCCACCACCAGTGTGGCGGCTTCGGGGGATGGGGCCAGTGGGAGGTATTTGGGCCATGGGGATGGATCCTTCCTGAATGTTTTGGTACTGTTCTTGTGGTAATGAGTTCTCACTCTGATGAGCCTGGATAATTTCCCACAGAGTGAATTCGTTTCTGCAGGAGTGGACTGTTAGAGCCAGGATGCCTCTTGCCTTTTGTTTCTTCAGGCGTGCCTTCTTGCCCTTTGACCTTCTTCATCATGTATGCTATGATGCAGCACAAAAGCTCTCACCAGAAGCCAGGGCCATGCTCTCGAACTTCTCAGTCTGCAGAACTGTGAGCTAAATAAACCTCTTTTCTTTACACATTACCCAATCTCAGGTATTCTGTTATAGCAACACAAATTAGACTAAGATGGAAAACTGGTACTGAGCAGTGGGGTGTTGTTATAAAAGTATCTAAAAATGTGGAAGCCACTGTGGAACTGGGAAATGGCACAGGTTGAAGGTGTTTGGAGGAGCAGGCTAGAAAAGCATTGTATTGCCCTGAAGGGGGCATTAAGGTTAATTCTGGCGAGGACCCAAAGAAGACAAAGAGATTAGGGAAAGTTTGGAATTTCTTGGAGACTCATTAAGTTATTGTGACCAAATGCTTATAGAAACATAGACAGTATAAGGTCTCAGATGGAAATTAGAAGTACTTATTTAGAAATTGGAACAAAGGTCACCCTTGTTACACCGTACCAAAGATTTGTATTTATGTCCTAAGGCTTTATGGAAGGTTGAACTTAGAGGGATGGCCTAAGATAATCTGGCAGATGAAATTTCTAGACAGCAAATCACTCAAGAGGTGGTGTGGTTACTTTTAACAGCTTATGCTCTGTCATGGCACCAAAAGAATGACCTGAAGGCAGAATTTACAACTAAAAGGGAAGCATAGAAATTGGGAAAATTTCCAGCCTGGCCATGTGGCAGAGAATGAAAGGGCATTTTCAGGAGAGGAATTCAAGTATTCAGCAGCGCAATCACTTGCCGAAGAGATTGCTGGGGATGAGAAGGGAGCCAGGTGCTAAGAGTAAGAACAACGGAAAAAAGGCTGGAGAGGCATTCTGGAGATCCCTGAGGCCTGAGAGGGCAGAATGATGTGAGGGGATGGGCCTGGGACCCCGATGCCCTGCGTAGCCTCAGGAAGCTGTTTCCTGCATCCAGGCTGGAGCAGCTGTGGCACAATTGACTGAGATATTGAAGTGTTGTCATTGTCTGGGGTAATACCCGAGGTTCGTTGTCCCATGGCCATGGAAAACTAGGACATGGACACACCAGAGTGAGGTTAAGTGCAGACGTTTAATAGGTGAAAGAAAGAGAAGAGCTCTCTGCGCAAAGGTGTGCCATTTGCATAGCACGCGAACAGCTAGGGACACAGCTCCTGACAGCCCAAGTTGTAAGCCTTGGAGGCTTCCATGTGATGTCCAGTCCGCAGGCACCTAGAAGGCGAGAGCTGTAGAGGCTTGGCAGCTTCCCTTTTGATTTCAGAGGATGTTTCTGAAAACCTAGCGTCCAGGGCAGAAATCTGCTGCAGGGGCAGAGCCACCACAGAGTCTCTACTGGGGCAATGCCTAGTGGAACTATGGGGCCAGGGTCACTGCTGAAAACCTGGAATGGGAAAGCCACCAGCAGCATGAAACCTCAGCCTGGAATAGCTGCCAGCACCAAATTCCAACCCATGAGATCAGCCTCATAGGCTGTGCCCAGCAAAGCTGTGGGAGCAGTGCTGACTAAGACACTCACTGAGCGTTTCCTTACTAGGTGTTGACTTCCGGAGCAACTGACATCTACTCCTTGTCTAATTCTGACGAGGTGTGCCAATCAGAGTTCTGATGCATAAAAAACCCCTTTAGCAGGGCACCGTGACTCACGCCTATAATCCCAGCACTTTGGGGGGCCGAGGCGGGCAGATCACCTGAGGCCAAGACTTCGAGACCAGCCTGGTCAACATGATGAAACCCTGTCTTTACTAAAAATGCAAAAATTAGCCAGGTGTGGTGGCACATGCCTGTAATCCCAGCTACTCAGGAGCCTGAGGCAAAAGAATCACTTGAACCCAGGAGGCAGAGGGCGGTGGTTTTGGTGAGCCAATATCATACCATTGCACTCCAGCCTGGGTGAGAGAGAAAAACTCTGTCTCAAAAAATAAACAAACAAAAACCCCCAAAATCAAAACTTTTAGCTGTCTAGAGAACATCAATGGCTGTGCATATATCAGTGGTTTTCAAAATGTGGGCCATGGATCCCTGAGGGTCCTTGAGAGCTAGCTCCTCAGGGGACTGTTCTTCCCATACCAGGACAGTGTTCTTTGCCCTGTTCACTGTGTTTAGATTTTCACTGATGGTGCAAAAGCAATGGTTTCTGATACTGGTGTTGCCTCAGTATGAATACAGGCACTGACCCTGTAAACCAAAAATAAAACTCTAAGGCTTCCCAACCATCAGAATGGACTTTCTCCTAGGCCAGGGAACTCAGATATTTCACCTGAAAGACTGGTTCAGGCCATGGCAGGAAGAGGGGGTTGGACATGCCTCATTTCACCTCTTGGGTACTAACATCAACACAGACCTTAAGTCTGATAAGAAACATTTACACGCTGGGCGTGGTGGCTCACGACTTCACGACTGTAATCCCAACACCTTGGAAGGCCGAGGCGGGGTGGATCACGTGAGGCCAGGAGTTCAAGATCAGCCTGGCCAACATGGAGAAACCCCATCTCTATGAAAAATACAAATATTAGCCAGACATGGTGATGTGACCCTCTAATCCCAGCTACTCGGGAGGCTGAAGCAAGAGAATTGCTTGAGCTCAGGAGGCGGAGGTTGCAGTGAGCAGAGATCACATCACTGCACTCCAGCCTGGGTGACAGAGTGAGACTACGTCTCAAAA
>NW_016107587.1:2120510-2161901 GCF_001604975.1 Cebus imitator | reverse complement strand
CTACGACATCTACATGGTCTCTACATTTGGTCTCTACAAACCTCTTATTGCAACCCAGACATTCCTTTCTACTGATAACTCTTTCAACCAACTGCCAATTAGAAAAACTGTAAATGTACTTATAACCTGTAAGCACCCACCCTTTCCTGCTTCAAGTTGTCCCACCTTTCTGCACCAAACCAATGTATTTCTTACATGTATTTGATTGCTGTCTCATGTCTCCCTAAAATGTATAAAACCAAGCTGTACCCAGACCACCTTGGACACACACTCTAAGGATTTCCTGAGGGCTGTGTCACAAGGGCCATGTCACCTATATTTGGCTCAGAATAAATCTTTTCAGATATTTTACAGAGTTTCACTGTTTTCATCGACACAAGATTCTTTACCACCACAAACTTGGAGTAAGAACTCAGTTTTTGATAAAACAGGAAACACTATTGATCAAATGTTGAGCCCCTGAGTACAGATCTCTTAAATACATCCTGTGGGTTGCAATGGGAAGGGCACAGAAAGCCTCTTTGCTGCCTGCTGAATGGCACTTGCTGTCTGAACAGAAGCACTTGGGTAACCCTTGCCTTGGGGCTGAACAGATAGTCTTTGCCATGGAAGGAGCAACTGACAGGCTGTGGTCATTCACATTTGTGTATTGGTTGGCTCATAGAGACTCTTGTGAAGAGAATGGGGGCGCTATTGACAAATGGGATTCCTTTTTTCCTATTAAATAATGAAATGAGTCAACATTTGGAAGATCTGCTTAATTCAGTCAATCAACATTTTTCAAATGACCAACGGATGAATTACTAATTCACACATAGGTAAGAGATTCATTCAATGTGCTAGAGAGATCAACAGATTTTATACACAGAATAGGAAAAGTTCATTGATTTCACAGTGTAATTAAACTTTAAGGAACTATTGGTTGTCAAGTTTTGGTGGTTTATCAAAGAAAAATATAGATAATAATCTTGAAATGCCATTAAAAGTGCTCCATCATTTTTAAACTACATATCTACGTGAATCCAGATTTTGTTTTTATATTTTGCCAAAATAATATATTGCACTGACTGAATCCAAAAGCATATTGAGAATCCAGAATCTCCACCAAGCCAGATGTTAAACAGATTTACGTGAATTGAAAACAACACTAGTCTTTCCACTAAGTTGTCTGGTTTGGGCACATACAGTAGTTGATTTCCTTAAATTACTATTATTTACGTTAACATGTAATTGATTTATATTTTAAATAAATAAATGTTTAAACAATTTCTACTATGACAAATATTGATAGCATGAAACATATTAACATAAGCTCTTTTGGAGTCTTAATAAGTTTTAAGAGTATAGGTCGGGTGGGGTGCGGTCACTCACACTTATAATCCCAGCACTTTGGGAGGCCAAGACAGGCAGATCACGAGGTCAGGAGATCGAGACCATCCTGGCCAACATGGTGAAACCCATCTCTATTAAAAATACAAAAATTAGCTGGACGTGGTGGCGCGCGCCTGTAATCCCAGCTACACAGGAGTCTAAGGCAGGAGAATCTCTTAAACCTGGGAGGCAGAGGTTACAGTGAGCTGAGATGGTGCCACTGCACTTCAGCCTTGAGACAGATCGAGACTCTGTCTCAAAAACAAAACAAAACAAAACAAAAAACAGTATAAAGGGGTGGCTGGGCTCAGGGGCTTATGCCTGTAATCCCAGCACTTTCGGAGGCTGAGGCGGGCAGATCACCCAACGTCAGAAGTTCGAGACCAGCTTGGCCAACATGGCGAGACCCTGTCTTTACTAAAAATAAAAAAAATTAGCTGGGTGTGGTGGCAGGCACTTGTAATCCCAGCTACTCAGGAGGCTGAGGCAGGAAAATCGTTTGAACCTGGGAGGCAGAGGTTGCAGTGAGATGAGATCACTGCATTCCAGCCTGGGCGACAGACAGAGACTCTGTCTCAAAAACCAAAAGAAAAGGAAAAAAAGAAAAAGAAAAGAAAAGAAAGAGTATAAAGGGGTCACAAGACAAAAGTTTAAGAATGTCTGGTGGTTTCAAAGGTGATTCCAGAAATGAGTTTGGGAGGAGGGGCTAGAGACAATAGCTTGCTCTGCAGATGGAGAAAAATTTGAGGCTCACAAGGTCAATCCAGGAGGAGGTAGAAAGGCAATGAACTGGGTGCAGGACAGGGCTGAGGGGTCAACGGGACAGTTAACACCCTGTGTGGGGTTGATGGATGACTTGGAAGACTAGGGAGGTCTGACCTTTGACTTGACTGTGCTTCTGTGATGTAGTTTTCAGTTAAGTCTACCATCCATTTTCAGTTAAGTCTACTATCCATAGGATGGCATGCGTGTGTGTGTATGTGTGTGTGTGTGTGTGTATGTGTGTGTGTGTATGTGTGTGCACACGCATACATATAGGGGAGAAAAAGGCTAACCCAAGGCAGTTCAGGGCAGAAATAAATTTTTAGGAGATAAGCTTTTTCACCCATGGAAGTACTCCATGTGACACAGCCTTCTGGAGCCAGAGCTAACTCAGAGCATACATCTGACTGCTGCACCCCAACACCTCAAGATCAACGGAATTCATGGAAGTCCTAGAGACACTTTGGATGTCCCCAGTGTATAGAACAAGAGCTGGACTCTGTGCTGGATTTCTGCGTTATATATGTTCACATAGTAGAGGCTTGGACAAATTGCTGAGTAAATAGATTCCACAATGCCTTTGTCAGGGGTCCCTGTAGTCGTGGGCAAAGTGATGTGGCATGGACATAGTTCAGTGATGCTGAGACTTGCAGGAGAGGCCTTTGGAGGCTTGTGTTCTTCCCAATGCCCAGCTTGCAGCACTGGGGTAGATAGCCGTGCACCAGCCTGCTCTGTGAGTTGCGTGGCTTGGGTGAGATCTACAAGACTAGCACACATTTAAAGGTCTATCAGTGCCATGAATTGCACTGCCAGTAGATCTGCATTCTCACCTACCGTTCCACAATTTGTCTTTGTTTTTCACTGTACGCTTGATTTTCTCCTTTCTCAAGTGGTATAATGAATTTTCTCCCAGTCTAGAGGTTGTAGGCTGAGCAACTTACAAAACCAAATATAGCTAACAAGAGAACATTTAGAGAGCTTTGAATGTAGGATGAGGGGACTGATTGGAAAAGGAAAGGAGCAAGCCATTTATTTCCCAGGGCCCAGGTATTCTGTTTAGTGCATCAAGAAAGTTTTAAGAAAAAGAGATGGAGGTGGACTGGTTTCTCTCCCTTGAAAAAATCATCTGGGGGCCGGGTTCCATGGCTCACGCCTATAATTCCAGCCCTTTGGGAGGCCAAGGCAGGTGGATCACTTGAGGTCAGGAGTTCGAGACCAGCCTGGCCAACATGGTGAAACTTCCTCTCTACTGAAAATACAAAAATTAGCTGGGCACAGTAGCATGCGCCTGTAGTCCCAGCTACTCAGGAGGCTGAGGCAGGAGAATTGCTGGAATCTGGGAGGCGGAGGCTGCAGTGAGCCAAGATTGTGCCACTGCACTCCAGCCTGGGCAACAGAGTGAGACTCCATCTCAAAAAAAATAATAATAATAATCTGGACCAGAGGGGTTTATGGCATGGCAAAGACAGAAGAGAGGGAAGGCTGCCTATCCAGGAACTAGGACCACTCCCCCAGACCCAGGGAGCCAGGCCATTAAAATAACGCTGCTCATCTAACGGGCACCTGTGAGAGCCATGGCTCTGGAGATGGAGCCAGCCTCATGCAGGGGTCTCCTGAGATTGCTGTGGACCTTGGTCCTTCTCGATTCTGTTACACCCACACTATCGGAAACCAAGGCCTGGGAGGTGGAGTGGTTCGCTCTGCTTCACACTGCTATGCCACAGCATTCACACCCAGACCCAGGCCTGCCTGGCTCCACGCTCTCTGTTCTCTACAATGCTTCAGATAATGAGTAGAAATTTTACAAATTTATGCCACTCTATATTCAATATGCACTGACATAGTTGTGTAAAAATTAGTTACATATGCCCTAGAAGTGGTATTTACATATTGAGAAAAATTCCTAGAAAGCAAATAAAATGAAACTGTAAGGTGGGAGTAAGGTTTTGTTTTTGTTTTGTTTTAGAGGGAGTTTCACTCCAGCTGCCTTCAGGCTGGAGTGCAATGGCAAGATCTCAGCTCACGGCAACCTCCACCTCCCGGGTTCAAGAGATTCTCCTGCCCCAGCCTCCTGAATAGAGGAATATGTGATTTTTATTTAAAAGTTGAGTGGAGATAATTAGTGCTTCAAAATGTTCTCATGGCATCCACTCATATTAACCTGCACATATGAATCCCACAGTGTCCTGGATAAATTGTTACCACAGTTTACAGATCAGGAAATGGGGGTCTGATAGGTTAAGTAACTGGGGCGTGAACACATTCAGTGTGGGCAGGCTGTTGTGGGTCTGAAGCTCTTGCCCTCTCCTCTCGAAGGTGCTGACAATCTCTCAGGCTCAAGAGGCTAACAGGCCATCACTCCTACCCTGTGCTTTTCCAAGGACATGGACACAGGGGTGACCCCACCCCTCCCATTCCGCCAGCAACAATGGGGTATGTTGATTTTGGGTCTCCTAAGGTTAGAGGCTCTCATCACTTTGTCTAGATCCATTTACCAGTGACAACACCAAACAATGCTTGTCTATCGTGCCCTGTGAATTGCCATTAGCTTTGTGGGAAACTCAGAATAGAGCATGAAAGAGTGGGAAGTTGAGCCCAGTGGCCAGGAGCTTGGACCTTCCAGCCAAGCTCAGGGAGATTCGCACTGGCTAGATTTCCCTCACTGGAGGCTTGTTTGGAAAGACCTCCGAAGCCAGGGTGACACTGTGTGTAGCTCCTGTAATTGATCCTCATGCTGGCCAAACACACCTACTTTGGGTGGTCAGCACAGCAGCTCAACTGGTGTCCTGTCTTCCTTCCTCACTGTTTGGGAGACTTAACCTTAGGCTTCCCTTGGAGCATTAAAGGAACTATAGGGTTTTAGAGCTTGAAAGGGGCTCCCATAAGCCTGATCTTGAGGCCAGCGAGCCTGTGAAAGGGAAGCAAGAGGTCTGTGGCTGCCACAGGGCTGTGGCTGAATCAAGCCATCGTCCTAAGAGGATTCCAAGCAGTCGGAAAAGCAGAGAGATGAAAAGGGCCTCACAGTGCCGGGCAGGGGGGCGCACAAAGGGGCTCTGTTCCTGTGCCCCCAAGGTGCCTCCCGACTGCCTGGCTCTCATGGTTGTCAAATCAGAGGGAACATTCCTCAGTTGACCCAGGACACAAAGGCTGGTCCTGGGCTGGGAGCAAGGCGTGGTGGTTTCATTAGTCCAGGCACAGTCATAAATCTCTCCCTGGGCCTGCCTCAGCGCCCAGCCTGAGAGCCAAGGCCAGTCCCACAGGTCCAAGGAGGCTCATTTTTCTTCACTTGCAGAAATGACTTTTTGGTTGCTGTAACATCAGTTGCTCATTGTGGAAAATTCGGGAACTACTGAAATTAAAGAATAGAAAGCAAAAGTCATATATACTATCTATATCCAAAATAATTACTGAATACAGACATGACATATATGTATTTACATACAGGTATATGTATATATTTATATATATGTTAAATATCTATATATGTTTGAATGGGGTGTGATTAGCGTTTTGTCAACCTTTTTATTGTGAAATACAGTACTTATAATGCATAAAAATAAGATCTGCTGTTTAACAAATAATTATCATGTAAATCACACGAAACTGTCAGTGACACCAAAGACCCCCCCGAGGTAGTTTCTTCTGAGTCCCCCAGCTGAGCTCCAGTAGTAACTGCCATCCTGATTTTGAGGATACATTCTCTTGCTTTTCTGTGTCCCTAAGACGTTTAGTTTAGCTTATTTTTGAACTGTGTATGAACAGAACTCTCCCACTCACATACTTTTGTTTCTGGTGTGTTTTGCTCAGTTTTGTTTGGATGATGAATTTATCAATGTCGTTGAATGTAGTTCATTCATCATGACTGTCGATTATATGCCTTTCCAGGAATAAGCTACTTTTTGTTTATCAATTTACTTCTGGGGGACATTTGGGTTCTTTCCAATGCTGGACTTCTACACACAATGGTACATTGGTTCCAGTGGCCTGTGTGTCTGGCCCTCTCATGTGTATGCCTTGGATGAGAAGTGTTGTGTCAAGAGGTCTCCGAAGAAGATAATGCTGAACTGCTTTCCCAATGGCTGCATCATTTATGTTCCAGAGGCTCCTCATCCTCCCCAGCATTGGTATTGTCAGATATCTGGTAGGTTTCTGAGAGTTTCTCATTATGGTGCATGCAGAAATAGCTGACACATGGCATTTAACTTTGTTTGTGGAGGGGCCGGGGGCAGTGGCTCACACCTGTAATCCCAGCACTTTGGGAGGTCGAGGTGGGCAGATCACTTGAGGTCAGGAATTTGAGACTAGCCTGGCCAACATGGCAAAACCCCGTTTCTACTAAAAATACAAAAAAGTAAAATAAAATTAGCCACCGGGGTGGCACACGCCTGTAATCTCAGCTACTTGGGAGGCTGAGGCTGGAGAATCTCTTGAACCAGCAAGGTGGAGGTTGCAGTGAGCCAAGATCCATCACTGCACTTTAGCCTGTATGACAGAGTGAGACTTTGTTTCACAAAAATATATATATAAATAAAAATAAATAAATAAATAAAAGGTGTCTTGTAGCTCTATTTATTGTGAATATAATTAAATAATTACTTATATCTCATTAAATATATATTATATAATATAGCTATACATTAGTAACTTAATAGTATACGCTATATATAGTTCCATATAGTTAGTTCTATTTGTTATCAATTATACTAGTTATTTGTCAGTTTTACAAGTTAGTTCTATAATGAGTTATTTTAGGTAGCTAAAATATTTTCGTTAGTATAGACAGCCTACTTTGACTCGTCATCTTGTTTTTCATTTGTAAAAAAAGATAATAATCCCTGGGCTGGGCATGGCGGCTCACGCCCGTAATCCCAGCATTCTGGAAGGCCGAGATGGGTGGATCTCCTGAGGTTGGGAGTTCAAGACCAGCCTGGCCAACATGGTGAAACCCTGTCTCTACTAAAAATCCAAAAATTAGCCAGGTGTGGTGGTGCACGCCTACAATCCCAGCTACTAGGGAGTCTGAGGCAGGAGATTCACTTGAACCTGAGTAGCAGAGTTTGCAGGGAGCTGAGATTGTGCCACTGCACTCTAGCCTGGGAGACAGAGTGAAATTCCATCTCAAAAATAAAATAAAGTAAAATAAAGATAATCCCTGCCTTATAGAGTTGTTATAAAAATTAGATACACAATCAGACAGATTTCTGGTACGTTGTAAACATTTTAACAAATGTTCATTTCCTTCTTTTAAATAATAACTTGTAGAACACTGCTAAAAGGGCTGCTTCTCAGAGTTGCCTGATTAAATGTTAGCTAAGGGCATTCACCTTGTCATTTACATGCTTCATATCACTCTAATCTGGAGGATTGTGTAGTCTATTAAAAATCTTCTTTTCTTTTCTTTTTTTTTTGAGGTGGAGTCTCACTCTGTCACCAGACTGGAGTGCAGTGGTGTGATCTTGGCTCACTGCAACCTCTGCCTCCTGGGTTCAAGTGATTCTCCTGCTTTATCCTCCTGAGTAGCTGGGACTACAGGCGCATGCCAAAAAATCTTATTTTCATTTAAGAAAACTGTTAACTTCTCTCTCTATTACTTTACCTTCAAAACATTTTTAAAATGTGTGCTATCAAATAACTCATGAGTCATCCATCATTTCTTACAGTGACTCGTTTGGAGAGAGTGACTTTTAAAACGTGTGAGTGCTCCAGGATCGCGACACCCCGGAATTCAGGATGGCCAGGACTGCAGCCCCCTGTTGTGAGGTTTCCTGAGCAGACCTGGGCCTGCGGCCAGAGGAACACAGCCGGCCTTTGCTTTCTATGCATCATCTGAAAATGCTTGAAGATTCACTGGCTTTCTTTGAATTTAATTTAGATTATACAGAGCTGTTAAATGTGGAATATTTTAAAGACAAATAATATGAGTTTTTTAACTTTTATTTTTGATGTGTAATTTTTGACCGTTAAATATGACCTTTTTTGATCTTATATTTAAAAAGATGCACTGGCTCACATTAGACCCAGGTAGAAAATTTAACTTTTCCAGGAGCAACATATAATTATTAGTCATGTTTTGCTCATATTAAATATATGGCTACTGTATTACTAAAAAATATCAAAGTAATTTATGACTTTTAGAAAATCCACAATGCTGGCCCTTATAAAAAGAAATCAGGGTGAAGGTTGGTGGAAGGAGCGCTCTTTTGCAGTTACTTTTCTTTGGATTTTTTAACATCTTTACAGAAAGCTCATACATAGAAGTAGACAAGGAAAATTTTGTCCTTGAGTCTAAAAATATTATTTTCCTCCCCTTTCGTTCAAATTATAAAGACTTTAACATCTCATAATTTCTTTTTTCTTTTTTTTTGAATTGGAGTCTGTCTCTGTCACGCAGGCCAGAGTGCAATGGCATGATCTTTGGCTCACTGCAACCTCTGCCTCCTGGGTGTAAGCTTTTCTCCTACCTCAGCCTCCCGAGTAGCTAGGATTACAGGATCATGCCACCATGACCAGCTAATTTTTGTATTTTTAGTAGAGACGGAGTTTCACCATATTAGCCAGGTTGGTCTCCTGGCCAGGCTGGTCTTGAACCCCTGACCTCATGATCCACCCACCTTGGCCTCCCAAAGTGCTGGGATTACAGGCATAAGCCACCATGTCCAGCCAGTTTCTTTTTTTAATGAAATCATGTAAACATAAAGTCATCGGAATATTTTTAATGAGCCATTTCAAGGAACTAATTAATTAAAATAACTTTCTGCTTCTCAGCTTAATTGTTCTTTCCCTGGCTGTAGAGTTAGTATTTGGAAAGTGGAAAGATTAAATCTTGGCAGGAGGGAAAGATGGAGGTTGGGAAGAGCTATGTCTAAGGTGATAAAGTTCTGGAAGATGTGACTGGGGAAGAGACAGCTCAGTGGAAGGCCCAGAAGCCTGATTCCCTGAGGCATAGTACCAAATCTCTCCCTCTGTCTAGATCTGGAAACCCACTGGGTATCTGTCCTTGGAAGGACACACCACCAACTTCCCAGTCCTCATTTGACCCATTGGGAATGTCTTTACCTCTTCCTGACACTGTGTCTTCGTGACGTTGGGGGCCTCAGCCTCACCCGGGACGTTGCCTGCTTGTCTGCTGGCTCCTCTCTTGGCTTTTACTCCTGGACCCTTGGACTGATTCCGTTCTCCTCTCTCCCAGCGATTCTCATTCTTCACACAGGCCCAGGATGGCCTCAGCTCTCAAGGCGGCGACCATCCCCGGCGAACCACGAATGCACTGCAGTTTATTTCCAGCCCTGTCTCTTCCCTTAACCTTAGACCCGTATGTTGAGCATCTCCACGTTTCCCATTCCTGCACTGGAGGAACTGCTCTACTCTTGCTCATAAGTCCACATCCACGCATTCTCTTGTGTCTGTTGTAGGATACACACCACACCCAGTCACCTAGACCAGAATACTTCGTTATGTTTGTCTGCTTGGACTCCCATTGTTGATTCATTGAATTAATCACTCGTTTCTGTTCTGTTGACTTGATTTCTTGAATTCTTCTCAAATCCTTCCAGTTTTCTCTATCAACCCTACGCTTTAGTTCTGACTATTCTCACTATCTCTTACCTCATCTTTAAAAATAGCTGCTTAACCGGTTTATTTCTCTCTAGAGAGCTCTCCTTTCCTCCCCAGTTACTAGCTGCAATACAACCAAAGATCCTCCTGCAACACTTCTTTTTTATTCTTTTCTTTTTTTCTGAGATGGAGTCTTGCTCTGTCGCCCAGGCCACAGGGCAGTGGCACGATCTCAGCTCACTGCAACCTCTGCCTCCCAGGTTCAAGCAATTCTCTTACTTCAGCCTCCTGGGGAGCTGGGATTACAAGGTTCTACCACCATTCCCGGCCAAGTTTTGTATTTTTAGTAGTGATGGGGTTTCGCCATGTTGGCCAGGCTGGTCTTGAACTCCTGATCCCAGATGATCCCCCGGCCGAAGTGCTGGGATTACAGGCGTGAGCCATTGTGCCTCGCCTCACATTTCTGATCCTATTTTTTCTTTAATTAAAATGGCTCAATGGGTCGTGGGTGGTGGCTCATGCCTGTAATCCCAACACTTTGGGAGGCTGAGGCAGGTGGATCGCCTGAGGTCAGAAGTTTGAGACCAGCCTGGCCAACATAGCTAAACCCTGTCTCTATTAAAAATACAGAAATTAGCTACTCGGGATGCTGAGGCAGGAGAATCAATTGAACCCAGGAGGCGGAGGTTGCAGTGAGCTGAGACACCACTGCACTCCAGCCTTTGCAATTTAATAAATAAATGAATGAATGAATAAATAAATAAAATGGTTCTATGGCTCTTTAACTAATTTGGGAAAGGTCCAAACTTCTTAACGTGATGAATAAAGAAAGCCCTTTGCGCAGACTTCAACCTTTACCGTCTGAGTGAGAGCTGGACTCTGTGGTGCTGAATCTGAGTGTCCCTGGTCAGTGGGAATGTTGCCTCTCCCTCCGTGGGCTCTCTGAGATTTATCCCACATGTCAGACGTCAGAGAGCCGAGTCTGTCACTAAGGACAATGACTGAGTTGAATTCACTGGCACATCCTCTGCACATATGGAGTTTTGGCTAAGAAGTTTAATAATATTTCACGTAAAATCATGATGGAATTTATTGTCTGCCATAAGGAGCCATGCAATAAATTCCTGTGTATGTTCCACTTCAGGAAATATTTAGTCTCTGCATTTGGAGGCATCTGTTTTCTGTTGTCAAAAATTTCAATCAGTGTAACCTGAGATTTCCTTTACTGTTAAGTGCCAGAAAACTCAGAACCAGATACATTAGTCAAGAATTGTAAACTGCTTGGCTCTGCAGTCTGAGACTAGGAACTCCTTTTGCCTACTTTAAATAGATTCTTTGTGCGTGTGTGTGTGTGTGTGTGTGTGTGTATGTGTGTGTGTGTGACGGGGTCTCACCCTGTCATCAGGCTGGAGTGCAGTGGCACAGTCTTGGCTCACTGCAACCTCTGCCTCCTGGTTCAAGCGATTCTCCTGCCTCAGTCCCTGAGTACCTGGGACTACAGGCACATGCCACCACGCCTAGCTAATTTTTGTATTTTTAGTAGAGACGGGGTTTCACCATCTTGGTCAGGAGGGTCTCGATCTCTCGACCCTGTGATCCACCCGCCTTGCCTCCCAAAGTGCTGGGATTACAGGCCTGAGCCACCATGCCCGGCCAGATTCTTTTCTTTAATCCCTAAAAAACACTTTCCCCTGCTTGTTCTCCAACAACCTATAAGACTTTCGGATGTATGTGGGGTACTCAGAGCACTGTGGATGTTCAACATAATGGCTTTTCTCCTTCTAGCTTTTACCCATGCATTTTTACAAAGTTGCAATTTTCACCTAACATGAGAAGGACCAATAAATCCTGGCCATCCTGCCTTTCCTCCAGAACTTCTCTAAGCCTTTTGCTTCTCTCACATAGCTCAGATCCTCATAATCTCTGACCGGGATACATTATTTTTTTGAGATGGTGTCTCTCTTTTTCACCTGGGCTGGAGTACAGTGGCACGATCTCGGCTCACTGCAACTACTGCCTTCCCAGTTCAAGCAGTTCTCCCGCCTCAGTGTCCCGAGTAGCTGGGATTATAGGCACCCACCACCATGTCCAGCTAATTTTTTTGTATTTTTAGTACAGACGGGGGTTTCACTATATTGGCCAGGCTGGTCTCTCAACTCCTGATCTCAGGTGATCTGCCTGCTTCAGCCTCCCAAAGTGCTGGGATTACAGGCATGAGCCACCGTACCTGGCCCTGACCATGATCATTTCAGTCATCTCTTTTGGACCGTTGATATCCAGATTGTCTTCTGCCAATCCAGCTTCAAAATGACCACCAGAGCAATGTTCTTAATATTCACAAGGTAGGTCAGATGTCTGACAAGGTGAGATTTAAACATTTATGTCTATATGTATGTGTATGTATGTTACTTAGGGAAGAGAACTATTATGTTAAATCTGGAATTTGCTTGGCGAAGGAAATGATAGTATTCAAAGATTTAAAAGTATTAAAATTCTGTTAGGTCGATGCAAAAATAATGGCATTTTTGCCATCAAAAATAATGCAAAACCACAATTACTTTTGCATCAGTCTAATAGAAGACATGAGTTGGAGATTCCGATCTCTTCTCTCTGAGATTCCTTTTTTTTTTTTTTTTTTTTTTGAGACAGAGTCTCGCTCCATTGCCAGGCACCAGGCTGGAGTGCAGTGGCGTGATCTTGGCTCACTGCAACCTCCGCCTCCCGGGTTCAAGCAATTCTCCTGCCTCAGCGTCCCAAGTAGCTGGGACTACAGGCATGTGCCACCATGCCCAGCTAATTTTTGTATTTTTAGTAGAGACGGGATTTCACCATGTTGGCCAGGATGGTCTCGATCTCTTGACCTCGTGATCTGCCTGCCTTGGCCTCCCAAAGTGCTGGTATTACAGGTGTGAGCCACTGCGCCCGGCCCTCTCTGAGATTCTAAGTATAACAGGACGTTAAATAAGGCCTTTTCTGTTGCCTTGACATCCACATAGACATGCCCAAAGGCTCAAAGCAGTAGGTAAAAGACGATATATTGTGAACCCTGTTAGGAGGCTGTGGACTCTTTACCCTCCTCCAAGATATATAAGGAATGCAGAAGACATTGGTGGAAACCTGTTTTGGAGGGAATGCTGGCCTACTGTGCATTCTGGCTCCCTCTACAGGGAAGCAATCAGGTACTTCTCCACAATCTCAAGCTGCCAGCTGAGCGAGCAGTGGTTTTGGAGAGTCACTGGGAGAGCCGCACATGGGACCCAGGCATTCAGAGCCGTCAAGGTCTCATACCTGGTTTCCACCCCAAAACATCTACAGGTGAGAAGCTGGCTCGAGCCCTGAAGAGTGGGTCACAGCAAGAAGGATGCCGCATTCTCACTGATGGAGGGGTGAAGATGTGTGTCTCTGTGGTCAGCTGTGGAGTCAGGTTGCGTGTTAGTGCGTTTGCCTTGCTATATAGGAATACCTGAGGCTGAGTAATTCATAAAGAAAAGGGGTTTATTTTGGCTCATGGTTCTGCAGACTGCACAGGAAGCATGGGGCTGGTATCTGCTTCTGGGGATGGCCTCAGGAAGCTTACAATCATGGCAGAAGGTGAGAGGAGCCAGCACAACATCACATGGCGACAGAGGGAGCAAGAGAGATGACAGGCTATTTTTTTTTTTTTTTTTTTTCTTTCTTTCATTTTTTTTTTTTTTTTTAGATGTAGTCTTGCTTTGTCTCCCAGGCGGGAATTCAGTGACGTGATCTCGGCTCACTGCAACCTCTGTCTCCCAGGTTCAAGTCATTCTCCTGCCTCAGCCTCCCAAGTAGCTGAGATTACAGGTGTGCACCACCACACCAGGCTAATTTTTGTATTTTTACTAGAGATGGGTTTCACTGTATTGGTCAGGCTGGTCTTGAACTCCTGACCTTGTGATCTGCCTGCTTCAGCCTCCCAAAGTACTGGGATTACAGGTGTGAGCCACCATGCCTGGCCACCAGGTTCTTTTAAACCATCAGCTCTCATGTGAACTCACAGAACAAGAACTCACTTATTACCATGGGGAGGGCACCAAGCCATTCATGAGGGATCCGCCCCCATGACCAATACACCTCCCACCAGGCCCCATCTCCAACACTGGAGATCACATTTCAACATGAGATTTGGGGGGAAAAACATCCAAACCATATCAGGTTGCATCACTTGACAGTGACCTGGCTGAAGAAAATGGGCATTTACCAGCTTTCCTCCTTCCAGGCACCAGGGAGGTTGCACTTCTCCCAAACCGTTTGAAGTTGGGTGTTGCTACGTGACTTGCTTTGGCCATTGAAAGGTAGAAACAATGTGAGTCGCTTCCAGGTAGACATTTTAAGGGCCAATGAATGATTTGCCTCTTTCTCTTTGGCATGTGTATTGAATGATCACCTCCTGAGTGCCAGGGAAAGCAGATCAGGCAGTCCATGAACAGGTGCACGAAGATATGGCAGAGTCTTGGATTAGCCACTCAAATCGCCATAGACCTCAGGTATCAAGCCAGCACTCAGAGGTGGATATTTTTAGGCGGAGTTTCCTGTCAGTCCAAAACACCGTTGTGATGTCTCTTTGATGGATCTGACTCAGGATGATGGACTGAACACCCACATCCACAACTGCCCATCCCAAATCTCTTTAAGGTGGGGATAAGGCTATGAGGAAAACAGAGAGGGCTGGGTTATTATCAGCCATGAAACTCCAATACACTTCTGAAAAATCGAAAATGACTGGAAGGGTGCTGCCTGCTGCAGTGTGGTGGGGGAAAGAAGCCCAGGATGTGCCCATGGCAGGCTGGGCCCGGGAGGTGGAGGTATTGACCTGGCCAACAGAGCCCTGGAGGAACAGAGGAGTCGGAAGACAGGAGGGCACACAGCTCAAGCAGGGAAGGGATTGAGGAGACTGTGGGCAGAGGGTTGACCCTGCCCCCTTTTCCACCAAGCATGCATTCCCTAGGCATTGGCAATTCAAAATGTGCTTCTTGAAATAAACTGAACTAATCCTCTGTGCAAAGCCGGCACAGCTGCTATTGAGGCTGAAATTCTAGAGCAAGCCCTGTTCGTTTTAGCGTTGACTGACTCCCTTCAATTCCATCACTCCTTGCCCAGTCAACCTAAAGTGGACCTCGCCAATTGACAAGCACAGCTCACCTACGGAGTTTCCAACTGTCTGGTTCTCAGATATAAATAGTTATTGAGCATCACCAGACCCTTGAGAAAAATCTGCAACATAAATTGCACAGACAAGATGAGCCAAGGTAATTCAGAGGAATAGGAAATAATTACCAACAACCACCATAAAGTTTAAGTAGGATCCACCCAGAACTGTATCCATGCAGTAAGGAAAAGATGCCACAGTAAAGGAACAATCAGAGAATAAGAAAGGCTCTTGGAAGTTAGTTAGATATGTGTCTGATTGTCAAAAGAATAAAATTTAATACAAATGTTAACAGATAAAGTCAAGGAGTATTTGGAATGTGGAACAAAAACTTAATTAATTAAAAATATGAATAAGAAATATAAAAAACACTAAGGATTAGTCCAGGAATTTATTAGCTGATTGACAGATTTTCTAAAAATAAAAAAGAAAGAACCAATGTGTAATTGTTAAATTCATTGTAAAAGAAAATTTCCATTGTGACAGAGACATGACCAGTGCCATCATCACCATTACCACCACCACCATCACCATCATCATCACACCCCCAGTACCACCGCCATTATTAACACCAGGACTATCATTGCTACTGTCACCAACACCAATACCACGAACATCACCACTGTCACCACCACCACAATCACTATCTCCATCATTTAACCGCTGTTGCCTCCACCGTCACCACCACCATCATCACTACCATTGCCACCGTCACCACCACCACCGTCACTACGACCACTTCCATCATCGGCATCACCAGCACCTAAACCACCACCATCACAATTACTACCTCCATCACCATCACCGCCATCACCACAAGGATCATAACTGCCGTCATCACCACAATCGCCAATATCTCATCACCGTTACTACCACCACTATCACCATCTCCATTAGTACCACCCCTACAGCCCCAACCACAATAAACATCCACCTCCAATATCACTGTTATCACTGCCATTCCCACCGTCACCATGTGCAGTATCACAACCTCCATCACCTTCACCATCATCATCATGACGACCGTCATCACCATCACTGTCGTCACCACCATCACCACCGCCACCAATACCACCATTATCACCACTGCCACGACCACCACCACAATCACTGTCTCCTCCATCATAACCACCTTTGCCTTCAGCATCAGCACCACCACCTCCATGATCACCACCACCGTTGCTACCGTTACCGTTGTCACTACCGTCACTGTCACCACCACCACCAGTCACTACTACCACCACTAGCACTACTGTGACCACTATAATCATCACCATTATCACCACTGCCACCATGGCCACCATCTTCACCACCACCATCATTATCACTGTAACCACTGCCTCTATCACCACTGTCACCACTGTGCTTACCACCAGGAACAATAACTATAACATCTATTTATTGAGCACTCAGTACAATCCAGTCACTGTTTCAGGTACTTCCCACATTTTAACTCATTTAGTCAGCACATTAACACTGTAGGGTGAAATTTCAGAACACCAGGAATGAAGAAAAGGTGGTAAAATCTCCCAGGGACAAAAAAAAAGTCATTCATAAATAATAAGACTATTACTGGCACCAGAGTTTTTGTTATCAGGCATAAATGTTAGAAGTCAAAGAACAAAGCTTTAAAAGTTCTGAGGGAATATCTCAACCCTCTATACTTTAGAGAAACTATCAAGTATGGTGGCAGGACACACTCTTTTAGACATTTAAGAACCCACAGATGTTTTTGCAGGAAGTCTCTGAAGATGTTTTCCAAAATGGAAGAGGAGGGGACTGGATCCAGGACATCAGAGACAGACAGGGCCAAGAGCTCTTGAAGGATGGCCTCCAGGAACACGGCACAGAGAGTGGGCCCCACAGCTGGAAGAACTTGAAGACAGGAAAAAGGCACACAGGGAAAGATTATAAATATGAGGTTTTACCTTGGGTAAAACCTAACACTGGATGAGAAAGCCATGAAAACATACAGGTAGAAACATGAAGTCAATGGGCCTGAAAGGGGAAAAAAATGGATTCTTAGCTATTGAAAGAAAAAGAGATTAGAAAATTTTAGAGAGTTGACATGTGTTTCCTCTCTTCCCTATTCCGGCTCCCTCCACACTGTGAAGAAAGGCATTCAGAATCCCAGGATTAAAGAGAAAGAGAGAAAGGAAAGAAGGGAGGGAGGGAGGGAGGGAGGAAAGAAGGAAGGAAGGGGGATGGTGAGGATCTGTTTTATCAGCACGTTACTGAATCTGTGTCTGCCTCTTCATTAATTTACTGCTTGTTTTTTGCAGAAACACTGGTTGTGTGACATGCAGTCGGCATTGCCATGGGGAATCGGGCCCTTTCTGTTAGCCGATGCTGGTTGCAGGCATTGCAGTATTCAGGGCGTCTCATCAACTTGCTGCACATACTTCTCAGATGTAATGGTTTCGCTGGGATTCAGAAAGCTGTATTGGATCAGACGGGCAGCACACAGTGACCATGACCTTTTTTGCGTGCAAATTTGCCTTTGGGAAGTGCTTTGGAGCTTCTTCTCAGTCTAACTACTGAGCTGGTCATTGTTGGTGGTCATATAAAATTCACTTTTTGTCGCAGGTCACCATCTGATTGAGAAATCATTCATTGTTGTATAGAATAATAGAAGACGACATTTCAAAATAATGATTATTTTGATTTTTGGTCAGCTCATGAGACACCCACTTATTGAACTTTTTCACCTTTCTAATTTGTTTCAAATGCTGAACGACTGTAGCATGGTCCTTGGCAACTTCTCGTATAGTTATAAGAAGATCAGCTTTGATGATTGTTCTCAATTTCTCATTGTCAGACCCCTATGCTCCTTATCTTTAAGATTCCTATCTCCTTTGCAAAACTTCAACCACCACTGCACTGTGTGTTTGTTAGCACTTCCTGGGGCAAATGCATTGTTAATATTGCCAGTTGTCACTGCTGCTTTACAGCCCGTTTTGAATTTGACTAAGAAAATCGCTTGACTTTGCTTTTTGTCTAACATCATTTTCACAGTCTAAAATAAACATAAGGCCGGGTGCGGTGGCTCATGTCAATAATCCCATCACTTTGGGAGGCCAAGGCGGGCGAATCATAAGGTCAGGAGTTGGAGACCAGCCTGGCCAATATGGTGAAACCTTGTCTCTACTAAAAATACAAAAAAAAACTAGCCAGGCGTGGTGGTGTGCACCTGTGGTCCCTGCTACTGGGCAGGCGGAGGCAGGAAAATTGCTTGAACCCAGGAGGCGGAGGTTGCAGTGAGCCGAGATTGCATCACTGCACTCCAGCCTGGGCAATAGAGGGAGACTCCATCTCAAAAAAATAAATAAATACAAAAAAAATAAAATAAACATAAAATACAAAGAAAGCAGTAAGTCATTAGCAAAAGAACATAAAGGGAGAAATGCCCATTAAAATGATGTATAACATAGCCATATTTATTTAAGAATGTATTCCACTACCAAATGGCAAATTCCAACAATGCAAAAAACATAATTGCTTTTGCACCAACCTAATATTCTCAGTGAAAACATAGTGATGTCTGAGCATTGAGCAATTGAAGATTGAAACCAAGAATTCACTGTAAGTAACACAGAATTCACGTAAAGGGTAGTATTAATTTCTAGTAAAACAGATGCAGTATGTGGAAGGACATATAGACAGAAACATAACCAAGTGCTAAAAGAAAAGTGTCTCTACTATTGAAGCTAGCTAAGGATTTCACCAACTTATAGTGAGGAGGGATTGGGGTTAACCTCAGAATTGTATCATGTCTTAATCAGAGCTTTTAGAAGATACAATCATAGGAAATTAACTGCATAAATCCTAACTACATAAATCATTCTACAATGAAAATTCATGATTTTCAAAGAATTTTTGTCTTTATAAAGTCTTAATTAATTGTTATTTTTCATTAGGTTTCTTCTAAGTACTAGATGTTACATTTATGCCTTATGTATATAGTCTCACATTAAATATAGATGTATGTGTATGTTCACGTATATACGCAGATTGTCAATATATAAAATCTTCACTCAGAATTTTGAGATTATCCTCACTTTATGCTTCAAGCCCAGCAAGGTCACTGCTTGTCTAAGGACACTGAGTGACTAAGGGCGGAACTGAGATTCACAGCAGCCTTTTGCTTTTAGATTCTGTGATCTTCCCCCAGCAGCCTCGTACTATCTTCTCTGCACCGAGATGTGGTCCAGTCAGCTGGCCTAGGGGTATCCCAGAAGCTGGGATGAGTGAAAACATACTAGAAACAGCAATAGAATGCACCCACATAACATCTCCAGCCACAAACTTCTCAGTTTTTGTTTCCAGAGGGTTTTTCTTTTTCTCCTGGAAAAATACAGGAGTGTGGAGATTTTTCGCATCTCTGGTCAAAGTGATGAGAGACATGAATTATTGCTTTGACTCAGGTAGTCTTTGACATGAGGTGTTAGAAGCTATGCTGCTTCACTGCTTCTCAACACGGATGTCTCCCACCCTTGACATGGAGCAGGAGGGAAAGCCCTTCCGGGGAGAGGGAAGAAGGAGCTTCCAACGCTGGACTCAGAATAGAGATCTGGGTGCAGGTGGGGTGCACTTATCTGGTGGGGTGTGCTCCTCTGACGGGGACAGCGAGTTTACTGGCTCTAGCACCTACCGTGATTGTGATGGCCTCTGCAGGGAACAGCTCAGGGAGTTTATTTTAAAATTCAAAATTATAGGCTGGTCATCGTGGCTCATGCCAGCACTTTGGGAGGCTGAGGCAAGTGGATCACCTGAGATCAGGAGTTCAAGACCAGCCTCACCAACATGGTAAAACCCCGTCTCTACTGAAAATACAAAATTAGCTGGGTATGGTGGCCCATGCCTGTAAACCCAGCTACTCGGGAGGCTGAGGCAAAAGAATCACTTTGAACCCAGGAGGTGGAGGTTGCAGTGAGCCGAAATCTTGCCATTGCACTCCAGCCTGGGCAAAAAGAGCGAAACTCCCTCTGAAAATAAATAAATAAATAAAATTCAAAATTGTGGGGACATGAAGTAGATGTTTAAAAAAAACTTAGGGCACAAATTTTTTTTTATAGGAATAGCAATGGTACAAGATGGAAGCAGAGGGAGAAAAAAAAAGAACAGTAAAAAGTCACAGAAAAGAGGGAGGGATGGGGATGGGATGAGGAGAGAGGAGGATCGGGTAGAAGAGAAGACATGGAAAAACAGATTTTTTTTTTTATGAGATGGAGTTTCACTCTTGTTACCCAGGCGGGATTGCAATGGTTTGATCTTGGCTCACTGCAACCTCTGCCTCCTGGGTTCAAGCGATTCTCCTTCCTCAGCCTTCTGAGTAGCTGGAATTACAGGGGTCTGCCAAGACGCTCTAATTTTTTGTATTTTTAATAAAGATGGGGCTTCATCATATTGGTGAGGCTGGTCTTGAATGAACTCCTAACCTCAGGTGATCCGCCTGCCTCAGAGCGCTGGGTTTACAGGTGTGAGCCACCGTATCTGGCCCCCTGTTGTTTCTTTAAAAAAATATATTTTAGTCCATGGATAGAGCTGTGATGGAAACAGACAAAGGAATACATGGTGCAAAAATGGAAACAGATTTTTAAAAAGAGAAAGAAAGGGAGAATAGGGCAAGATAAGCAGAAGAGACGGCATCTCAGTGAAGCAGGAAACACGTGTCCCGCGCAGCTTGTGTCCCGTCCACACCGGCGTTGCTCGCCTGGATTCCGAGCAGCTCTCTGGCTTTCAGCACTGTTTAAAATATGACAACATCTGACCTCAAGATTTTCCTATACAGTACACTGGCTGACAGAAAGATGTACTGTAGTGGGTCTAAATAGTCTTTCTTTGGCACAGGGCTGTGAGACCAGGAAAGTGATACAGATGTAGTCAGATGGAGAAATCTATAACCACCATGGCAGAAAATACTCACATGCAAAAAAATCATGTGGATGAGTTTTAGTAGCAGGAAGCAAGGCAAAGGAAAGTAGAGAGAATGCACCTTCAACCAGATAACATTTCACAGTGGTTGTGTGTTTTTTAGAAATAGGATTTTATTTACTTATTTCTGCTTCAGAGACATTATGTGGCCCTATGGTCTATGAACATCATCCTAATCATCCTTTAACGTTTCATTAATATTTACATAATTTAATCTCTTTATTTAATATTTACCCAAATAAGCCAGGAAAGTGGAAGTAATCACAATTTTGAATCAATTAATTCATTCATTAATATGAAATGGGGGCAGTCACTCTGTTGTCCAGACTGGAGGGCAGTGTCATGAGCATGGCTGGCTGCAGCCTTGACCTCCTGGGCTCAAGGGGTCATCTCGTCTTTGTCTCCTGAGTAGCTGGGACTACAGGTACGCATGCTTGGCTCATTTAAAAAATTTTTTGTAGCGTTAGGGGTCTCCCTAAGTTTTCCAGGCTGGTCTTGAACTCCTGGACTCAAGCAATCCTCTCTCCTCTACCTCCCAAAGCAAGGGGATTATAGGTGTGAGATCTCATGCTGGGCCTAACTCAACTTCTTTTTTTTTTTTTTCTTTAAAAGAAAAAGAGAGAGAGGGAGAGGGAGAGAGAAAGAGAGAGGGAGAGAGAGAGAGACAGAGGAAGGAAGGAAGAAAGGAAGGAAGGAAGGAAGGAAGGAAGGAAGGAAGGAAGGAAGGAAGGAAGGAAGGAAGGAGAGAAAGAAGGCAGGCAGGCAGGCCTATTTCAACTTCCAAAAGGATAGACAAGGCCGCTTCCCTTCTGAAAGAGACCGAGCCTGTGAATTGCAGTGTGACACGCAGGAGCGCCCTGGCAGCTGCCCTTTAGACAATGGCAGCAGCTAGTGTGGGGACTCTGTGGTGGGGTTGCTTCCGCAGCTGTGCCTGATACCTTGGGAAGGCCCGTCCCATGCTGGTCCTGCCTTGCTCCCCTGAGGCCGTGGGCCAGCATCTGTCCCTGCCCCTCAGGAAGCAGAGAACCACTCAGGAGCTCCTTTGGAGTGGTCACCCACAGTCACACAGTGATAATATTGCACATCCACCTCTATGGCCAACCACCGCCTCTCCCTCAACTCAAGCAACTGCATTCATCTCCTAACCCAGCAAACACTGACTGAGCATCTTCCAGGGTCAGGCTGCTTCCAGGGCCTGAGTGTCTCCGTGGTTGAGTGATACCTGGGGCCGACTGACCATGCACAGAAAGGCTAACGGCAATGGAAAGTCCTGTTGGAGGGGGGACAGAGGGCTAGAGAGGGACTCAGAGAGACACATGATTCAGGCCTCGACGGGGGCATGGGAAGATAGAGGTGGGCCAGAATCAGCAATGTCGCCTGCAAAGCTTTGGTGGGAAGTGGGGGATGGGGGTGGGCCACAGCCTGGGCTCAGGCCCTACCACACAAGCCATTTTTGAGGAATCTTCCACTCTACCTGGCCATTTGAGACAGAGGAGTGGATGAACACCTTTACCTGGGAATTGCTCTGTCTGCGCCCGGGAGAAGCCATCCCTGAGTCTGACCTGTGAGGGCCTATTTCTCCTTCCCTCCAGGCAGCCTTCAGCCAGAGCCAGAGGGAGGAGGAGCGGACATAGTCACCCACAGAGGCCTGTTTCTCTCTGGGCGGTGAGGAGATCCAGGCACAGCAGAAGACCTGCCCTTCTGATTCCTGCAGGGCCTACGGATTCAAAGAGTCCAGGCCCTCAGTCCCATGGGAAGAGCCCTTTGCTGACCCCTGGCAAGTCCAGCACCCAGCTGGGCTGATTACACCACGGCCCTCCAGCTGCAGGTTCTTGATTTCCTCTAAGGCCCACCTCCCGGCTTTGAAGACACAGGTCTTTCTGCATTGGTGGGAGTCTGTCCATAACAGACGAGCCATGGTGGCTTTCAGTAGAGGTGAGTGATGCTTTGGGGGCTGTATCTGGAAAGGACATGTGTTCTCCATGAGGAGGTGGAAGCAACCAGCCAGTGGACCCGCCCCATTTCTGGGCCCCAGTTCTTCAGGCTGGGTGGGTTTCAGTGCTGTTGGTGTCAGTGACACGGTTCAGTGCAGTCTCAGACATGGTTTTCATCCCTGACTGCACAGGAGAGGGTCTGCGAGGTTGTAAACAGCACTGTTGCTAGACTCCACGCCTGATGATTAAGTCAGGAACGGGAATGAGCGTGAAGCTTATAAGTCCGTATTTACAGAAATCTCCCCAGGAGCTTTCGCCTGCAGCCAAGGGGGAGGACCGCCCCCCCCCCCCCCCACCCCCCCACCGCACTGTCTGAATCACGCCATTGGTGAGAGGCCTGGACAGGCCCCCGTGGGCTGAGCAGCCTCCCTGGCAGCGCCAGCAGAGGGGCCACAGGTCACAGAACTGGAGCCGCCCACAGTCTCCAGGCAAGGTGAAGGAAAACAGACTCCACTGTCCAAGTAAGCAGTGCAATGTGTCAAACAGAAAAGGCTGGGACTCCATCCAAAATATGGAATGGATTGGAGATAAATGACTTCTTGAAACCAGAGCTGAGTGGTCACTGTGCCAGCCAAGGAGACTCCGACAAGGCTGGGCCCAGCCCGGCTCAGACTCCAGAGACACCCCCTCCCCAACTGGGAGGGCAGATCCTGGGGCCAGGCGTGGGTGGCTCCTAAGAACTCCCGCAGAGCCCTGGTCAGACTGAGACAAACCTGGGCCTGTCTGGAACCTGAAGGTCTGGGGAGGATCAATGGTGCAGGCTGGCTTCGCCCTAGGAGGACAAGAGGACCTTAAGGAATGTTCCCTGGGAGTGGGGAAAGGACTTACCTTGGGTCCCATGCAGTCGCATGCTGCTAGGGCCACACGGGCACGCCCTGGATCTTCTCAGCCACTATAGTTTCTGATCGTCTAATGTGGGCATCGATAAAAAGGTTAAGTTCAAAGGGAGAAAATAGTGAATGAGAGGGCAGTTAGCACAGAACTTTCTCCTGTGTGAAAACAGAGTTGAAAAATAAGTTCTGAATAAAAAATCTCTCCGAACATTCAAAACAGGTGTCACATCTGTAGACTTGCTGGCTCACTGTGACTCTTCATGAATGCCATAGGCTCATATACGGAGGGAATTTGTTTGCTCTTCCTAAAAAAAAAAAAATCTTAAAAACCTGGCTGGCGTGACTTTCCAGCTGAAAGAAAGCCAGGAGCAACAGGTGCAGAAGTGAGGAGGAGGAGGACGAAGAAAATGACGCTGGCTGTGCATTCCGGGTTGGGCCCGGCAGGAGAGATTCCGTCACATCCCCACAGCCCCTTCCGTGATCCGAGCCCACGGGATGATGGCAGGGTGCTTCACAGCGTGGGAGGCGTGGATGAGGCTCTGTACAAGGTCTGCTGCCCAAGCAGTCCTCTTATGAAGGTAACTGGTACTGTCTTCCATGCCTCGGTTTTCCCATTGTAAAGTGGGCATGCTAATCACAAAGTCTCCCTCAGAGGTTTCTGTGAGGAGCCCATGTGCAGCAGAAGCTGTGCTCTTGTTAGATTTTAGCAATCATCGTGACTGGTGCACAGTCATTGAGGAAGGAGCTCTTGGCTCAGTGCACTTACGTGGGTTTTCATCTAAAATGGGTTAAAAAACCCAACCTCCCCAGCCCTGACCTGACATTTACAATAGCAGTCCATCAGCTATTCAGGAAAGTGGTCTTTCCACCGGCTCTCGACAGGTGAGACTTTATTGTAATAATCCTAAAAGTTTAAAATCTGCTTGAGTTTATTTTTTTAAAAAGTGAGCTATTTAAGACAGCTAAACACTATCTTCGAGTCACTTTTTCCCATGACAGTCTCTTTTACGGGCCCATTCATTTGACACACAGAAGTCAGAATGACATAGGAATGTCTGTACCTATCACCTAGGGATTCACATCAATATCACATGCAGGTAATCACACTGAAAACTGGGCTTGAGGCATCACATAAGCATAAAAGCTCATAAAAGCTATATAAATGCATTGGGCAACAGGCACTGCCTGCATACTCAGCCCTGCGCTTCCTGCTGCGTCTCAGCGCTTTCAGCTTACCTCTCCTGGGAGCAGGACCTTCCAAATGGAGGACGAAGGAAAGACTGTGAAAAGGGCTAGAAAGAGTTGTGTCCTAAAATATCTATAAAGTGTCTTGAAAATTGCCAGGAGACATTTCTTGGGAAACCCCGACTTCCATTATATCCATACCCTTCATAGCAGCTTGACTACAAACTCCCTGTCTTGGCTAAATTAAAATCTTCAAAGGAAGTTCTTTAAAGTAAACATAAAAAGCTCACCTTTAAATGCAAACGAACTAAAATATTTGAGGTTAAGGAGCCCCAAAATAAATGATACGGCATATATTGTCAAGAGATCCACAGCATGTTTTGTTTTAAAAATGCTTCCACTTCAACTTCAAGGGGTGAGGGTATAAAGTAGGTAACCTGATAATTCCAAAACATCAAAAAAGAAACAAAAATGTTTCCCATCAACAATTATTACAGAAGTTCTATTTGAAACCTTTAAGAAGATAAATTTAACAATCTTAAAATGACTTACCTAATACTGGTGATAGTGTGAAGTAGTTATCCTCAAGACTTGGTTGCATGGCAATTTGTAGCAGACATTTAAAAATGCATGTGGCAATATGTGTCCCAAGCTATATTTTATTTTCCTTGGCCCAGGAATCAAAATTCTCAGAGTCTATCCTCAGGAAATATTCCAAAAGATGAAACACTTTAGAAGCAGCATAATGCTCATCGTAATATTTTATGCTAGAGGAAGAAGACAATCCTCTTGTAGCAGGGGTTGGCAAACTATGTCCCACAGGCCAAATTGGCCTTCTGGCTGTTTTAGTGAATAAGGTTTTTTCTTTTTTTTCTTTCTTGAGATGGAGTCTCACACTGTTGCCGGGCTGGAGAGCAGTGTTGCAATCTCGGCTCACTGCAACCTCTGCCTCCCGGGTTCAAGCAACTCTCCTGCCTCAGCCTCCCAAGCAGCTGGGATTACAGTCACCCACCACCGTGCCCGGCTAATTTTCTGTATTTTTAGTAGAGACGGGGTTTCACTATTTTGGCCTGGCTGGTCTTGAACTCCTGATCTCGTGATCCGCCCGCCTTGGCTTCCCAAAGTGCTAGGATTACAGGCGTGAGCCACCACGCCTGGCCCTGAATAAAGTTTTATTAAAACTCAGCCACGCTTGCTGGCTCATTTACGTGTTGTTTCCATACAATCATGGCAGAATTGGGTAGTTGGGACAGAGATCATGTGGCTCCTAAAGCTGAAAAATATTTACTACCTGGCCTCTTTTGTGCACTGCGCTTTGAATCCTGAATTATGATATCGCTCTATTCATAAGGTTATTCTTCTTATGTCCTTCTGTAAATATTAAATTTAATCCTAAATATTTCAGATATTTTTGCTGTTGTTTGCAAGTGATATTTTCTTGCTAATATTGAAAAAGCTTTTGATTTCCAAATATTTATATTATAACCAACCACACTCTGAATTCTCTTATTTCATCAATTAATCTTTATTTGATTCTCTTGATTATTAAGTAGATATTTTTAATTAGTTTTAATTAGTTTTTAATAATTTTAATTAGTTTATCTGGAAGTAATAAACTAATAGGTTGCCCACTGACTTCCAGTATTTTTCTTTTTTTTGTTTTTGAGATGAAGTCTTGCTCTTTTGCCAGGCTGGAGTGCGTTGGCATGATCTCAGCTCACTGCAACCTCCATCTCCTGGATTGAAGTAATTCCCTAGCCTCAGCCTCCTGAGTAGCTGGGACTACAGGCACGTGCCACCACACCTGGCTAATTCTTTGTATTTTAGTAGAGACGGGGTTTCACTGCGGCCAGGATGGTCTCCATCTCCTGACCGCATGATCCGCTTGCCTCGGCCTCCCGAAGTGCTGGGATTCCAGGCGTGAGCCACCGCACCCGGCCTCCAGTATTTTTCTTTCATCTTCTTGTCTTACTGATTCACCTGCTATTTCTAGGGCACTGTTAGATACCAATAGTGAAGATGAACACGTTCTGCTCTTTTGAAGTGGCCTTGACCTAGTTACTCAGAAGTCAGGAGCCCAAAGCTAGCCCTGAAAATCCTCATTGCAAAGACTTTTATATTCCCCTTAAAGAAATCCCTCCGGATCAGCTCACTCCACGCAAGACAGCTGCAGACAGAGCATCTGAGATATCTGCGCTCTGAGCAGAGTTCCGGGTCAGCCCTACGTGGGCTGCTGGGGAAAAGCCATGAATTCTTTCCACTCTGATCACTGGGGTGTTGGTTCCAGTGCTTAAGTTTTTGCCCCCAAGGCACGTAAAGACAGGGTGAGGAATACAAATTTCAGAAGCTAAATAAACAAAATGAAACATTTCAGTCACAATATGAGGCAATCACACACAGCCCAGAGGTTGAAAACATCTGTGCTTCAATAAGCAGGTTCTGGTTCTGTCCAATCTCCTAAAAACTCAGTGACACTGGCATGCCTTCTCTGAGTTTCAGTTCTCTCAACTATAAAATGAGAAACAATACTGAAACTGTAGCGTTCTTGCAAGAATTAGAAAGAATTCATAAGTATGGTATGTAAAAGATATTGAATAAATAATTCATATCGTATGTAGGAAATAATGAATAAATCCTCATAAAACAGCAGCAATAACCACCAAAACTTTCTCAGCAATTTGAGGAAGTTCATTGGGTGCTGAAAACACAACTGTCCTTTGAACACAAGAACGGACTGGGGAGATGGCATGGTCTTGGATGGTGGCCGTTTGCGTAATTTCTCTTTCAGATTTCTTTTCTTCCAGCCATACAAATCAACATTTAATACGGTCATAGCAGATGCAACCTCAGTCTTTACTTAAAGTAAGCTTCCTTCACTACAGAATGGCCTCATCTTTTCCATCCACTTTTTGTGGACCACCACAGTGTAACACCCCCACCCCAACTCAAGTAGGCACATGGCAATTGTCACAGCCACCAGAGGTCATTGATTGAGACCCATGGGTAGTCATTTTGACCCATCAATGCCCTGCATGGGGCAGGGCAGGTTACCTGTCAACATACATTTCTGGAAAGTGCTTGATCATATGTTCAACTAAGAAACCATTGTCACCTCCTCCCACCCCATGTCTAAGTCCTTTCCTCAGCATGCTTTGTTGTGGAGACCCCAACTATTTTGTCTCTGTGTAACGATCATACACTGGGGCCTAATGCCCCTGGTGTTGCAGATTAATGTACAACATCATCACCCCTCCTAAAGAAGGACTCGTTGGGCTTTCCATCTGCAAACAGGAAGGCAGGGCTTGCTTGCATGAAACGCAGGGACCCTGGACTTGGAGCAAAGGGCTCTGGCTTGGTGCCTGGCTCTCCAGCTGTGTCTAGGACTATCCTTTGGTTTTCACGTCTCAGATGTCTAACCCGGAAAAAAGGTAGAGCGCACTAGTCATTACTCTTTGTGTGCAAAAAGTAAAGCTTCTCTTTTTTGATGGGATCTTAATCCCTTAGTGTTGGACCAAATTATTTACATTTAACTTGTTAAAGGTCTATTTATGTATTATTATTTTTTATTTTTAGTTGTTTATTTTTGAGACGGAGTTTTGCTCTTGTCACTCAGGCTGGAGTGCAATGGTGTGATCTCGGCTCACTGCAATCTCTGCCTCCTGGGTTCAAGCAATTCTCTTGCCTCAGCCTCCCATGTAGCTGGTATTACAGGCACCCACCACCAAGTCTGGCTAATTTTTGTATTTTTAGTAGAGATGGGGTTTTGCCATGTTGGCCAGGCTGGTCTTGAACTCCTGACCTCAGGTGAGCTGCCCACCTCAGCTTCCCAAAGTGTTGGGATTATAGGCATGAGCCACCGTGCCCAGACCTATTTATTTTTTTAACCTAATGACCTAATAACACTTAATAAATAACAAATTTATTATTTATTAATGAAGATTCTTGATATATAAACTATTGAAATCTATCCTGGAAGAATGCCAAATATTATTTTGAATTAAAATAGAAAGTATGAAATATCAGGTCTGGGTGTGGTGGCTCATGCCTGTAAGCCCAGCACTTTGGGAGGCCGAGGCAGGTGGATCACGAGGTCAGAAGTTTAAGACCAGCCTGGCCAACATGGTGAAACCTCATCTCTACTAAAGATACACAAAATTAGCCGGGTGTGGTGGTGGGCACCTGTAATCTCAGCTGTTGGGGAGGCTAAGGCAGGAGAATTTCTTGAACCCAGGAGACGGAGGTTGCAGTGAGCTGAGATTGTGCCATTGCACTCCAGCCTGGGTGACAGGGCAGGACTCCATTTCAAAAAAAAAAAAAAAGAAAGAAAAGATAAAAGAAATATCAAGCTTTGTGAAAGTGAAAAAAATCCTTGCAAGTATTCAGTTTGTCATATGTGTAGGGGATAAGTATTATAGTGGGCAAAATATTTTCTCACCCTTTATTTAATCATCATAATTACCTTACAAGGCAAAATCACTTAGAACAGTGTCTGGGCCAGAAATCAACCTGTATATCTGTGGGAAATTGATTTTAAATTAGAGTACAAAGACAAATTTTTTTTTCAACAAATGGTTCTGGGACAACTGATATCCACATGTATAACAGTGAAGCTAGACTCAAACCTCACACCGTATACAAAAATCTACCAAAAAATGGATCAATGACTTATACGTAAGAGCTAAGGCTACAAATCTCTGACAGCAAAACATAGGACTGAATCTCCCTGACCTTGGATTTGACAGTGGTTTCTCAGATATGACACCAAAGGCACAAACAACCAAAGAAAAATAGATAAATTCAGTATTCAGAATATAAAAAGAACTCATACAACTACACAATAAAGGGACAAATAACCTAATTAAAAATAAGAAAATTGAATAGACACTTCTCCAAAAAAGATATGCAAATGGCCACTAAGAAAACACATGAAAAGATACTCAACATCCCTAGTCATTAAGAGAATCAAATCAAAACCACAATGAGATACCACCTCACATCCACTAGGATGTCTGTAATCAGAATGACAGACAATAAGAAGTGTCAGTGAGGAGGAAGACAAATTGGAGTCCTCCTACACGGCTGGTGGCAATGTACAATAGTATAACCACTGTGGAAAACAGTCTGGAAGTTAAGCATATAATTACCCTACAGCCGAGCAACTCCGCTTCTAGGTTATATACTCAAGTGAATGAAAAACATGTTCACACAGGAATTTGCATATGAGAGCTTTTAGTAGCATCATTCATAGTAGCCAAAAGGTGGAAACAACTCACATGTCCATTGGCAGATGGCTGGATCAAGAAAATGTGGTATATAGGTACAATAAGATATTACTCAGCCGTAAAGAGGAATGGAGTAATGACATGTGCTGCAAGGTGGGTAAACCTGGAAAACTTTATGTTAGGTGAATGAAGCCAGATCCAAAAGGCCATGTTTAATATGATTCCATTTATATGAGGTGTCTAAAATAAGAAAATCCGTAACGACATAAAGTAGGTGAATTTGTCATTGCCAGGAGGTGGGGGTAGGTGATGGATTGGGTACAGGATTACTGTTAATGGGTACAGTGTTTCTTCTGGGGTGATGAAAATGTTCTGGAATTAAATCATGATGATGGTTTGTAAACACATTTTTAAAAAGCATTGATTTGTACACTTTACAATGGTAAATTTTATTGCATGTGAATTTTCTCAATTTTAACAACAAGTACCCACAACCCAGGGAGTGCCTGGTAAGTGACAACTATTATGACTATTAAATCCTGTCATCAGCTGCAATTTACACACGAAGAACAGTCTCCGAGGGAACAGGTGTCTCACGTACGGGCACAGGGCTGGGTTGCACTGGTTCCAAAGCCCACCAGTTAACCAAGACACCTCACGTGTCTCCAGGATTCAACTCTTCAAATCCTGCCAGTGACTTCCGACCCAGAGGGACAGGGAGAAGGTGTATGCCAAGCTAAGAAATGTGTCTGATGAGAGTATGACTCCTGTTTATGATATAGACAGGTATGACAGCATTTACATTTGCACATTTTCCTCTGTGATGAAGCATTACATGCTGTCTTCATTTAGCGTTGTTGACTAACCTCCATTCAGAATGAAGTTCAGAGAGTCACGTGGCTTCTTGAAGCTGAGAAAGTGTTACTATAATTGTGTTCCAAAGCCCCTATCAGCTTAGCATCACCCTCAGTCTTTGGAGTTGCAGAGAATGTGGACGTTCTGGCTACACTGTGAAGTGCTCCATAATGGCGAATTCCAGTGGTAATAGTGATCACTGAAAGGTCCTAATAGTAAGGCGTAGAAGTGGTGAGAGGTTGGAGCCCTTGTGTTGGGGATAGGGGAACATGAAATAGTGTGACCAATGGGGAAAACAGTATGGAAGCTTCTCAAAATATGATCTTGTGAGTCCGTGCCGGGTATACGTGCAAAAGAATTGAAATCAGGGACTCAAGCAGATATTTGCACACCTCTGTTTGTGGCAGCATTATTCACGACAGCCAAAGCTCGAAACAGCCCAGATGTCCCCCAGCAGATGAATAGATAAGCAAAATGTGGCGTATACATGCAATGGAGTGTTATTCAGCTTTGAAAAGAAAGGGAATTCTGTCACATGCTAAGACATGGATGACCTTTGAGGACATTCTGCTGTAGGAAATAGCCAGGTACAAAAGGATAAATACCGCATGATATTTAAGGAACCCAGAATAGGGACCTTGAATAGCTAAATTCACTAAGGGACCAGGAGTGGTCAAATACCTAGAGAAGAAAGTAGAGTGGTGGCTGCCAGGGGCTGGAGGGACACAGAAGGGAGAGTTTGTGTTGAACGGGGAGAGACTTCCAGTTTTGCAGAACGAAACATTCTGGAGATAAAGATGGTGATGGTCACACAGTAATGTAAATGTATTTAAATGCCATTGAACTGTATTTTTCACTCCCAATGGTTGAAACGGTAAATTTTATGTTGTGTATTTTACCACATTTTTTTTTTTAAAGAAAGAGAAGGTACAGAAATGCCTCCAGCTCACCTTTCTGTGAGTGAGCCTCTTAAGTCAGACAGGCCAAAACTTCTGGAGATGTTCAGGCCACTGGAGTCCCCTTTCCCCAACTGCTAGGCTATTTTCTGATTTTCATAGCTGCCCTCAAGGCCTCCTGGCCGATCATTGAACTTGCTGCGAACTTTCTGGCGATTGGCAATTGCCCTGCTCCCCGGTGGCTGGGCTGTTATAAATAATGATGATAATGAAAAGAATTGCTCAGGGTGCAGCAGGAGGCTCGCCAGGCTCCCAGCCTGGCTGAGGAATGAGGAATGTCATGTCCAGGGGGCTGCTTTATGTACTTGGTGTTAATAAATCATAATAATTAGATACCGGTCCAAGTCGTTTGAAATTTATTTCTTTCATTCAGGCAGCATTGCAGGAAGATGAAGATGATGGCTGATTGACCGCGTTCTTCACGTGCACCCAGGGCTCAGGGCCAGCACAGGGCTGGGCACACTGCTTTTTTTTCCCACGCATCCAGGTCCTGGCCTGGCTCTCTCACAACCTGGGCTCCTTCTTGCCTGTGAGCTCACACTCTCTTCCCCTGCATGCAATTGGTGGTGATGGCCTGGGATGCTGGCCACCTGCACGCTGTAAGCTGAGGGCCTGGGCTTTAAGGTTTGTCTTCCCATGCTGAGGGCTCCACATGCTTTATCTCGCGGATCCTCACAACATGCCTTTGGTAGGTAAGGAGGCTGGGGCTGGAGCTTGGTTTTGAATGTCGGCGTAAGTCCTCACCAGCATGTGTATTTGTCAGGCTAGACTGGGCTTTGCCGTGGTAAAGAAACATCTCCTAAATCTCAGTGGTGTAACAACATCTATGTTTATTTCTCACATAAGCAAAATCTTCTGTGGGTCCCTGACTTTGCAGGGCAGCTGTCCCTTGGGCAGAAATCCAGCCCTACAGGCTGCTCCTGTCTCCAAGCTCCAGGGGAAGCGACCTTCATCTTCATGGTAGGGGAACGTCCATGGAGGTGTCTCACCTGCATGTGTCCACTTCTGCCCAGAAGGGACACAAGCACTTCCTCCCACGGCCTATTATCCAGAGCAGCCACAAGCCAGTCCCCCTGCAAGGGTTTTGGGGTGTGGAGATCCTGGGCCTCCGTGAGCCGAGTTGGGTGTGAGTGGGCTCCGGTGAGGTCTGCAGCTGTGTCTCCTCACCGCAGTGCTGTTGACCTTAGAGCTAGAGAAATCTTTGCTACAGAGCCTGTCTGGGCATTGTAGGATGTTTAGCAGCATCCCTGGCCTCTACCCGTGAGATGCCAGTGGCACCATTCACTTGTGACACCAAAAATGCCTTCAACATTGTGCCAAATGTCCCTTTGTGGGCAAAATGGCCTTTAGTTGAAAACCCTCGGTCTGAACCATGCTGTGTCTGTGGATAAGGTGCTCAATGCTCTGAATCTCTACTTATTTTGCATCATGCCGCCCACTCTACAGAGGTGATGTGAGGATGGAATGTCTCTGACTAGGGTGAACGTGTGCAGCACCGCATTCCAACTCAGTAGGGCCAGGGCCCTGTTTTTTGCTTCCTGCTCTATTCCCAGTGCTGGCATGGAGGAGGCTCACAGTATTGATTGATAGGCATATCAATGGTTGTGCGATGGCCAATGGAAGACCCCAGTAGACACTGGAGAGGTGGACCCAGGAAAGCACGAACGAATGGCGGAAGGATGACAAAGCCTCACTCCTCTCGGGATATGGCATAGGATAGTGCTGAGTAAGTGGCAGCTCCACCCCCACCCCATGACCTATTTACACACAGATATGGATTTTTGGGGCTTCATGGAGGCAGGAAGCAAGGGGCAGAAAAGAATGGCCCTGTTGTGCTTCTCTGCCTGGTCGACAGGTGTTCACCCCTCCTCAGCCCTTCCTCCATGGGCACTGGTCTCAGAAGGGCTGGGGTGGGGCTGCTCCCCAACTCTCCTTTTCCCTGGCCCCTGGTCAGAGTCTCCTGGGAAGGGCCTGGCCATAGCCGGCCTGCCCAAGAGGGTCTTTGTCTGCAGGGAGTCTGTGCTTCTGCTGGGGAGGAACCTCCTGGCGAACACATCTGGTGCTTTGACCCTGACCTCAGATCAGACAAGTCCGGTGCTCAGCAGCCCTGGGCTTTGCTGACAGAGGCAGTCACATTCCTCACATACCTGGGACACTTTCTCTTGCTGTTGGGACTGGCACTTTTTCTCCTTCCCTGGACTTGGGTCTCCAAACCTGTCCAGCTCTCAGTGAATCGCTCTGTGCTCCGATACCCTTCACCCAGGCTGTGGGCCAGTCTCCACGAGCAGCGTCTGTCCTCACGCTGGCCTGTCCCCTCTGGAGGCCTGTGTGCTGGGCTCCTCCGGCCATGCTGTCCTCACTGTCTTTTGGCCCTTGCACCTCTGCTGAGGAGCTTCCTCTTGGCCTAAGACCTGCTCATTGTCTTCTGCACCTGGGGCAGGGAAAAAGGGGGCTGCGCCTATCTCCCGTGGTTGTAGTGTGGTAGGAAGAGGAAACACTGAGGAGCCAGACACATCTGGGAACCATCCCAGTTCAGTCCTTTCCCAGCCTCGGTTTCCTCAGTTTCAAAGTGTTAATAATAAGATTGACCCTTGTGTCTCGGTAAGCTCAGGCTGCTATAATAAAATATCACAGACTGCGGGCTTGAACAACAGACACTTCTCTCTCACAGCGCCGAAGCCTGGAAATCAAAGGTCAAGATGTTGTCAGGCTGGATTCCCCCGAGGCCTCTCTCCTGGGCTTAGAGATGACGGTCCTCCCCCTGTGGCTCCACAGGGTCACCCCTCTGTGTGTCTCTCTCCTAATTTCCTCTTCTTATAAGCACACAGGTTATAAGGGATGCAGGCCTACTCCAATCCCCCCATTTTACTTTAACTACCTCTGTGAAACCCTATCTCTAAGTATAGCCACATTCTGAGGGCCTGGGAGGTTGGGCTTCAGTGTGTAAGTTTTTGGGGGGACACAGTTCAGCCCATAGCACCCGGCACTGGGACCTGAAGATGCCTCAAATGATTGAATGAGTTGATGCGATTACTTCCTATTAAGCTTCACCCCCATCCTGTGCCTGCCATCCAGCCCATGGGGTTCTGTCTCCAAACCGTCTTCTTCCACTCCACTGCTGCTCTCCTGTTCAATGGCTGGAGACGGAGAAGCCAAGGCCTCCCAACTCCACATTTAATTTTTAATTCCCCCCAGTTTTTACTTATTCTGTGCTGGGGACACAGAAATGATACAGAAGTTGCACATAGATGGAAATGAATAGTGGCTGACATTTCAGGGGGACTGCACATGGCCGTCTACCTCCTTAGTCCAATGGCTGGTTTGCATTTGCCCCAAGGAGTGGACTTGACTTCTGCTACCTCTGTGGTCACCTCTGTGCCCTCGCAGGTACAGGACCAAATTTCTGATTTCAAGCCACTCCGTTATTCCATATGACACGGGGCTCATGTACCATGGGTTCTGGTTGGAGCCATAAGCAAGTATGAATGGCATTGTCTGTGTGACAGGGGAGATGGCCTCGTGCAGGGGTCCCCCACCCCAAGGCTGCAGGCTGGTACTGGTCCATGGCCAGTTAGGAACTGGGCCACACAGCAGGAGGCGAACTGCAGGCGAAGGAGAGTGACCGCTGGAGCTCCACCTCCCACCAGATCAGCAGCAGCATTAGATTCTCATAGGAGGTCCTGTCGTGAACTGCACATGTGAGGGATCTAGGTTGCATGCTCCTTCTAAGAATCTAACTAACATCTGATAATCTGAGGTGGAACCGTTTCAACCTGAAATCATCCCCTCTTCCCCTATAACCAGTCTATGGAAAAATTATCTTCCAGGAAACTGGTCCCTGGTGCCAAAAAGGTTGGGAAGTGCTGGCCTACTGGGTGTGAAAGCTGTGTGCAAATTGCCAATACCCCAAGAGGAGTGAGACTTTGCCATCCTTCGGCCACTCATTCATGCTTTCCTGGGTCCACCACTCCAAGGTCTACTGGGGTCTCCTATTGGCCATGCGTGAGGAGGATACAGGGCGAGTCCAATGCTGATGCTGTTCTTAAGGGCTCTGCCATCCTGAAGCGAGTGTCTGGGGCCTCCTCCAATTCCTACAATGCAAGGCCTAAAGGGCCACTGGCAGGATATGGGGACACCCCATACCAGCTCAGAGCAGTGGTGTTGGGGAAGGTGTGTGCCTGGTGGAGTTGGCCCCTGAGGTATGGCATGGTGTTGCTCAGGGAGTCAGGACCAGGGAAGGGACCTGGAGCAGGGGGAACAGCCTGGGTGGGTGCAAGGCCAGGTATGGTCAGAAATGGCCTGCCTCCCTCAACAGAGAGCTACATACTTCCAAGCTGCGTGCAGCCTGCTAAACTCTGTGCAGCTGGCAAACCCATGTGTTTAAAAAGCCTGCAAGTCCCCAACCCCAGGGCGGCCCCAGCAGGATGTTGAGGAAGGCCATTCAAGGCATTTGGAGATGAAGTCATCAGGATTCTTTCAATACTACTTAGATTTCATGTAACCTGAAACTTTTACACAAACCAGTCTCTGCCTATAAATGAAAATATCCACCCCCTCCACCCGCAATGAAACCCTTTCCTTTCCCCCTTTCTTTGATCTGGTGACAGACAAAAGAGACACGTTTGCCTATGGAAGCCATGGGATTTAGGCTTCTGACCCACCCGGTGCTCACCCTGAAATTCCCAGAAACAAAGCTGAAATGTGCAAGGGCCAATGAGGGAAATGTCAGAAGGGTGGGGTAGGGTGCCAAGTTGGGATGGTCAGGGCGACGGCGGGCAGTCCAAGTGCTATACAAACCCTGGGGAAATACCTAAGCGACTCTGAATCTGTCATTCTTCAGACTGGTGGGCTCTGAGATTCAGATGACGGTAAAGGAGGGGCCGGGAGCTGGCCAGGTCAGATGGGGGTGGCTGTTCCATCAGGCAGTGGGTAGCTTGTGGCCTTGAGTGATGCTGAGGGGTGTGGGGCCTGAGCTCCTCAGAAAGAAACAAGCCATGCCCCATGTTGCTGGCAGGCCCTCCTGCCCATCTCTGGGGTTATCTGCAAACTACCTTCAGGGAGTTCAGCAGGAACCCAAACAATGAATTCTCGAGAATAAGTTTGCCCTTAAAAGAATCCCACAACCTGAAAAGCCCTTGAGGCCTGATACCTTAATTTCCTGGTGAGGGATGTTTTTATCTGGTTGGCTGGGCACTCAGCTCATGGTGTGTTTGTTCAGTAAGTCATTCTGCCGAGTCCCCATGCATCGGGGGTTCTTTCTTTGGCCTGCTGAGCAGGGTAGGGCAGGCTCTCCATCCTGCGATGTGTCCAACTTGGCTTCTCCTAGATGATTAATCTGCCCCCAATCAGCAAAACAGAATACTGTATGCAGAATACTATACTCAGGATACAGCCAGGAACACCTTTGGTCTGATTCTCATCAAATATTCTGCTATGAACCCAAAGTTTACACTCATGGAGGATTACATGAAAGTTTATTTCTTCTAAGAAGACTGCCTTTCAAACCTGGATTAAGCCAAACTGGAAAGGGTGTATTTTAAACACAGTGTTTGGCTCCTTGTAGAACCTTTACCTTGACTGAATTATACATGGGGATTAGGCCACGGTCAGGTCAGCATTGAGAGATATGAGAGCCAATTAAACAAAAGAAGAGCTGAAATGCGGCAGTGTTGTGTAGCAGTTGAGAGAATAGACTTTGCTGTCAGAAAAAACTGGTGTCCTCTGGCAAGTGACTTAAGGCAGGCATCTGTGCCTCAGTTTCTTCACCTGCAAAGCGAAGCCATTGCTCTACCTACTTTATAGGCTGGCTGGCATAATCGAGCAGAAGAAGAAGGTCAATGCCATGCCCCATAGAGCAGGTGCCCTTCCATGCCCGTTGCTGGAGAGGTCAGAAATCTGAGTGCTATAGTGAACCCCAAGTTTCTCTTCAAAGAATCAGTATATCAGTATGTTCAGCTTTCTTATTCTTTAATTCTCTATTTTAAAGTTTAACTTCCTTGTAATTCCAGTAAACAACCTTCTCTGCCAGTTCTAATCAGTAGTTCACATCTGCTCCCCCCCCGGGCCCCAGCTCCATCCTGACTCATCCCAGTCACCTGCTCCAGTCACCTGCTCTGGTCACCTTCTTTGACCTAGGTCACCCCTGTCTACCTGCTCTGACTCGCCTGTAGCCATCCTTCCCTCCTTAACACCCACCCTGCCACTCCAGCTTGGACCCCTGCTCTTTTTAAAATAGCCAATCGGGATGAGTCTAGCTTGTGTGGTCTAACCCTAGCCAATAGGGGAATGACACAGCAGTAGGGGTGACCCCCGTCAGGCATAAGTACCCCTTCCCCTTTTCCAAGCATGCAGCCGCCATTGTTCCATCCATGCACTGCACCCTTCTATAGAAGTAAACTGCCTTGCTGAGAGGATTTATCTTTGAGTGCTATTTCTTTTGCGGCATCAAAATTTTACTTGTAACACGAAGAAGGTAGGCATGGCAGGAGGCATAATTAAGTGGAGGCTGGTTCTTCCCAGCCAGACTCGCTGGCACCAAAACTGCTTCCCAGTTCTGTTTTTGATTTTTATGTATTTATTTACTTTTTCACCCTGCTGTTTTATAGTAATAAAGCCAACACAGAGTTTCCAACCCACGGCTTCTTCCTTCAGCAATTTAACATCCAGCCAGGTGCGTCTGTAGCTGAGCCAGCTGGAGGCATTCTGGCCGGAGGGTGCAGGGCTAAACTGATTACTCTGCATGTTGTGGTTCTGGTTTGCAGAGAAGCAGTGTTCCTCATTAGCGTGTGTTAGTCTGTAAAGAGCAGAAGTTGAATTAGGAATTGCTGATTGAAAACCCGATTTTTGAACTCTCCATAACCTGGTAAATGTTTAAATGTCCTATTAGGAGGAAATTAAAGTTGTGCTGGACTAGTTACAGATTAACAGTAGGAAATCTTATTATAAAAGTATAAAGAGAGTTCACATTTCCTCAATATTCCGAACAATATCAACCTAGTAGTAGCAACTTATTGGACAGCAAGCACAGAAATCAGATTTTTTTTTACCATAGTAATGAACTTGTTTTTCTGTTCTTCTTGCAATGAATGACACTTATTTCTGGATATGGTTGACTATAATTTGCCACAAGGGTCATAGAGAGTAGGCTCTTCTTGTTGTTGTTGTTGTTTTTTCTGTGCCCACTGGCATCTCCAGGACACTGGCTTCTCCATCTCCTTGTCTGAGATATATGAGGCAAGAGGAAAATGCCCCAAGCAACTCACCATTGAGCCATTCAATGGGGGCCCAAGGTCTCTGTCCAGTCTGCCTTCTTTCTACCTTCAGAATCTTCTTACTGTGTTTAATAACTAGTTCTCAGGCTTTTTAGTTATGCTTAGGGGAAAGTGAGTTTATTTCATCTTTCTACAAGATGGAGCCCCCTGTGGTTCCTTTCATTTCTTTTCCTTCCCCTTCCCCTTCCCAACCTTTCCTTTCGACAGAGTCTTACTTTGTTGCCCAGTCTGGAGTGCAGTGGTGCTATCTCTGCTCATGGCAACCTCCCAGGTTTAAGCAACTCTCCTGCCTCAGCCTCCCGAGTAGCTGGAATTATAGGTGTGTGCCACCACGCTCAGCTAAGTTTTGGATTTTGAGTAGAGACGTGGTTTCACCATGTTGGCCAGGCTGGTCTTGAACTCCTGACCTCAGGTGATCCACCTGCCTTGGTCTCCCAAAGTGCTGGGATTATAGGTGTGAGCTACAGTGCCTGTCTCCCTGCTGTTTCTTTAAAAAACTATAATTTAGCCCATGGATAGAGCTGTAATGGAAACAGACAAAGGCAAAGGAACACATAGTGCAAAGATGAACACAGCAGTAAAACGCGAGAGTGCTGGGTCACAGACTCGGGCCAAACCTTTTTCAAGAAGCTATGCTCTTGCTTCAAATCAGCGAGCTGGAATTTAAATACTTCACATCCAACTGCTTGACATCAGTAGTAAAGACAGGAGAAACATTTGTAAAGTGTCTGTTTGTATCCTTTGCCCACTTTTGAATGGGCTTGTTTGTTTTTTTCTTGTAAATCTGTTTTAGTTCTTTGTAAATTCTGGATATCAGCCCTTTGTCAGATGGGTAAACTGCAAAAATTTTTTCCCATTCTGTTGGTTGCCGATTCACTCTAATGACTGTTTCTTTTGCCGTGCAGAAGCTGTGGAGTTTGATTAGGTCCCATTTGTCTATTTTGGCTTTTGTTGCCAATGCTTTTGGTGTTTTGGTCATGAAGTCCTTGCCTACGCCTATGTCCTGAATGGTTTTGCCTAGATTTTCTTCTAGGGTTTTTATGGTGTTAGGTCTTACATTTAAGTTTTTAATCCATCTGGAGTTAATTCTAGTGTAAGGTGTCAGGAAGGAATCCAGAAGACATACATGAGGCCAACAAACATATGAAAAAATGCTCATCATCGCTGGTCATTAGAGAAATGCAAATCAAAACTACATTGAGATGCCATCTCATGCCAGTTCGAATGGCGATCATTAAAAAATCTAGAGACAACAGATGCTGGAGAGAATGTGGAGAAATAGGAACACTTTTACACTGTTGGTGGGAGTGCAAATTAGTTCAACCTTTGTGGAAGACAGTGTGGCCATTCCTTAAGGACCTAGAAATAAAAATTCCATTTGACCCAGCAATCCCATTACTGGGTATGTATCCAAGGATTATAAATTGTTCTACTATAAGGACACATGCACATGAATGTTCACTGCAGCACTATTTACAATAGCAAAGACCTGGAACCAACCCAAATGCCCATCGATGATACACTGGACAGGGAAAATGTGGCACATATACACCATGGAATATTATGCAGCCATCAAAAACGATGAGTTCGTGTCCTTTGTAGGGACATGGATGAAACTGGAAACCATCATTCTCAGCAAACTGACACAAGAGCAGAAAATCAAACACTGCATGTTCTCACTCATAGGCAGGTGTTGAACAATGAGAACACATGGACACAGGGAGGGGAGCACTACACACTGGGGTCTGTTGGGGGCAAAAAGGGGAGGGACGGTGGGGGGTGGGGAGTTGGGGAGAGATAGCAAGGGGAGAAATGCCAGGTATAGGTGATGGGGAGGAAGGCAGCAAATCACACTGCCATGTGTGTACCTATGCAACTATCTTGCATGTTCTTCACATGTACCCCAAAACCTAAAATGCAACAACAAAAAAAAGACAGGAGAAACATGGTGTAAGAGGTATTGTCATGGAAAAAAGTGTTGGTTAATTCCAAGCTAAATTTTAGAGGAAATGATTTTTTATAGATGTGATGATCAGAGAAGTCAAAGGACTACAAGGAGGGGATGAAGATTTCTCTCTTCTAGCCTTCTGCATACACTTTAGAAACCATCCAAGCCTGCCCCAAAACACATGAGGGAGCACACTCTAGATGATCCCGGCCTTGTGGATTAATGCCAAGCAGAGAATGTTTGTGTACTGGAAGAATTAAATAGCATATGCAAATTACAAGGTAGAGGAAAAATCAAAAATAAAAACTTACAAAGCTTTTTTTTTTTTTTTTTTTTTTT
>NW_016107587.1:2105970-2119935 GCF_001604975.1 Cebus imitator | reverse complement strand
CCTCCCTCTCCCTCCCTCCCTCCCAGCTTTCCTCCCTTCCTCCCTCCCTTCCTTCCTTCCTTCTGACGGAGTCTTGCTCTGTCACCAAGCTGGAGTGCAATGGGGTGACCTTGGCTCACTGTAACCTCTACCTCCTGGGTTCAAGCGATTCTCCTGCCTCAGCCTCCTAAGTAGCTGGGATTACAGGCACCCACCACCATGCCTGGCTAATTTTTGTATTTTTAGTAGTATGGAATCACTGCTGATGTATTCAGATTTCCATTTTAGGGTGATAAAAATTTCCAAAATTAGATTATGGTGATGGTTCCACCACCTTACGGAGACTGTAGACATTGATAATGGTGGTGTGCATGGTATGTGAATTATATCTTAATAGAATAAATGACAACAGTCAAGGGGAAAGTGGGAGTGCAGAGGTCCTCTAGTGGACTGGAGTGGGATCCTTAATGTTCCAACTGAAAGAAAAAGGAGCAACCTACCCTGGAGCTCTTGGAAGATGCAGTGGCTCTGGCCCAGCGGGCAGTGGAGGTGGGGGCAGCACCAACCATTGGAAAGGAAGGGCGCCAGGGGCACTCACATAGCTGCTGGTGAAAATGGGCACAACCCCTTCAGAAAACCCCTGGGAGCAAATACTAAGTATGAACATTACACAAACCTGATACCCTAGAAACTTCCATCCTAGGAAAAGCCCAAGATTGATGTGAGACATACATAGGCATATAAGAATGCTCACGGAGGCGTCTTTCGCTGTGAACAAAAACCAGGGAACGAGGAGGACACAGCCCACAACTATCCACAAATAACAGGATGGTTGAAGCGGGTATACTCACACAACAGAACACCATTCAGAATAAAAGTGAGTGAACCAACACTGCACGCAACAGCAAGGAGAAATCTCTCAAATGAGAGGCCAGCCCACAGAGGCCTGATCAAAGGCAGACTCAGGGGATAATTCCCATTGTAAAAGTTCAGAGGCAAGCAAATCCATTTGTGTCACTGGAAGTCAGATAGTGGCCACCTTTGGGAAGGAAAGAATGGCTTCTGGGTGCTGCTGACCTTGGAGTTTTGACCTGAGTGGTGACGCTCATACAGGGACATTTATATACAATGTGTGATAACCTTCCAAGAGTGCACTGTGACCAGTGTCCTTTTCTGTTTATTAAAATTCAACCTTTAAGCTAGAGTTTACATTTGAAAGCCATGAGCCTGTTGATGAAATTGCTAGAAACACAATAAAAAATTTTCAATCTGGACTTAAAATTTGAAAACAGCAAGAAGCTGTAGGTGGCCTACTCTCTCAAAATTCAAAAATTTCATCCGTAAAACTTCACGTCTATCCCTAACTTTCAGAACCGAAGTATTTCTAGATTATAACTAGTCTCATCCAAGCTATAACCACATTAAACAGAAAAGTATGAGTCTTTCATCTGGGCAGTCATTTTTAGTTCAAAAATTTTTTTTAAAACATGAGCACATCTGGATCTTCTAATCATAAACAACTTCTCTTTAAAATGCCTTTAAAAAGCTTTTATTCCTCAGCAAAGGAATTGGATCTCTTTGTTGACTTTAACATTTGCAGAGAAGATGTTGAGCTAAAAATTCTTAATGTGTCCAGATATTTAACTTGGTTTTATAACTTCATAATTGTCTTTATTGACTGTTTACTCCTCTAGTATTTCATTTTAATATGTTCACTTGTGTTAATTATAGGTTAAAGTGTGTGTGTGTAAGCTTATATAAATGTGTTCATATTTTTATAAGTGAGAGACAGTAGGAGAAGGTTTAGAAAACAAAGGAGAGGGGCTGGGCGCGGTGGCCGACCCAGGTAATCCCAGCACTTTGAGAGGCTAGAGGCAGGTGGATCACGAGGTCAGAAGTTCGAGACCAGCCTGACCAACATGGTGAAACCTCGTCTCTATTAAAAATACAAATATTAGCTGGGTATGGTGGTGTGGGCCTGTAGTCTGGCTACTCAGGAGACTGAGGCAGGAGAATTGCTTGAGCCCAGGAGGTGAAGGTTGCAGTGAGCTGAGATTGTGCCATTGCAATCCAGAATGGCGACAGAGGGAGACTCCATCTCAAGAAAAGAAAAAGAAGAAGAAGAGGGAGATCTGGACAGAGACACAGAGGGGAGAGGCCATGGGAAGCCAGAGGCAGCTCCTGGTGTGATGCTGCAGGAGCCAAGGAGCACCAGGAACCTCAGAAACTGGAAGAGGCAGCAGGAACCCTCCCCTGGAACCTTCAAAGACAGCACAGTCCTGCCGGCCCTTGATTCAGACTTCAGGCCTCCAGAACTGAAACTGAGGGAGCAGAGTTAGGCGGTTTAAGCCACCTGGTTTGTGGAACAGTGCGATGGCAGCTCTGGGAGAGTAGGACAGATGCTGAGCGCACAGATTCCCAGGCCTCTCTGGCCTGATTACTGGGCTTGCTCAGGGCCAAGTGCCAGCCTGCACCTCAGCCTCCTGGCTCTTTCCCTGCCTGGGACCCTGCACGTGGTCTCATCATGGCTGGCCAAGCTTGTCATGCTTCTGCTGTGAGACCCTCATTAGATTGGTTTGATAACGGCCAGGCACAGTGGCTGACGCCTGTAATCCCAACACTTTGGGAAGCTGAGGCTGGAGAGGATCACTTGAACTCAGGAGTTCAAGACCAGCCTGGCCAACATAGTGAAACCCCATCTCTACTAAAAATACAAAAACTAGCCAGAAGTGGTGCCAGCTGCCTATAATCCCAGCTACTCAGGAGGCTGATGAGGGAAGAGAATCTTTTGAACTCAGGAGGTAGAGGTTGCAGTGAACTAAGGTTGTGCTACTGCACTCCAGCCTGGATGACAAGAACAAGACTGTCTCAAAAAAAGCAAAAAGGCCGGGCGCAGTGGCTCACGCCTGTAATCCCAGCACTTTGGGAGGCCAAGGTGGGAGGATCATGAGGTCAAGAGATCGAGACCATCCTGGCCAACATAGTGAAATCCTGTCTCCACTAAAATACAAAAATTAGCTGGGTGTGGTGGCGAGCACCTGTAGTCCCAGCTACTTGGGAGGCTGAGGCAGGAGAATTGCTTGAATCTGGGAGGCGGAGGTTACAGTGAGCCGAGATTGCACCATTGCACTCCAGCCTGGCACCTGGCGACAGAACAAGGCTCTGTCTGAAAAAAAAACGGGTTTGATAACATGAGATTCAGTTGTGAATACAGCTTGTAGGATGATTTTTAAACTGGACAGAAAAGCTCAGCTTCCTATTTGAAATCGGCCTGCCTTCATCTCCACTCAGGAGGTCACATGGGGTGATCATTTTGTTCTGATTGTGCTTTTCAAGCTGGATCTTCCAGGTGAAGAAACCTCAGAGGTCATCTCCAGCCTTGACATTCTCTGTTTTTTTTTTTTTCTTTGAGTCAGAGTTTCACTCTTGCTGCCCAGGCTGGAGTGCAGTGGCGCGATCTCGGCTCACCGCAACCTCCTGGGTTCAAGCAATGCTCCTGCCTCAGCCTCCCGAGTAGCTGGGATTACAGGCGTGTGCCACAACATCTGGCTAGTTTTGTATTTTTAGTAGAGACAGGGTTTCTCCATGTTGGCCGGGCTGCTCTCAAACTCCCAACCTCAGGTGATCTGCTGACTTCAGCCTCCCAGAGTGCTGGGATTACAGACGTGAGCCACTGCATCTGGCTGACATTTCCTGGCTTTTATTTGAGAAATCAGAAGAGGCTCAGAGAGAGAAACAAGGCAGATCTCTTTTCTCAAAGCTTTCTCCATCACCTGGGTCTAAGTTCCTCACTTTCTCTGTGAGTTAAACAGAGAGGCGGCTAACAATCATGCAATACGCAAAATGCGTGGGCCTGTCGGATCATCATCGCAGTGAACTCTTTGGCATCTTCGAGACAGGCACAGTTGTTAGCCTGGGTTGCAGATGAGGAAACGATCTCAGTGGGGTTACGTGCCTCCTCCATGGTTTCACAGCGAATCCCGGAAGGGGAAGCATTTGCACACAGGACTGTCACTGTCGACCGCACAGCAAACGTGCAAACCTCTCCCTGCGGCCTGCTTCTGCCTACTGTCTCTCAAATCGTCTGTTCCCAAGCATAAACATTTTTGGTTGGCCAGTGGGGTGCTCTGAGGCCACAGCCCTTGGTGCCATTCTTGGGGGAATCCATCCCTTACTTGTAGCCTGGATCATGGAGTCTCACCCCTGCAATGTTGTTCTGATCCTTGTATGTGGTACCAGAACTCTGTAGAGGTCACTTCCACAAACACCCTGAAACCTAATATCCACGCAGACTGATGAATTAACTGAAGTTTTTGTAGAAGGGCTAGTTGGGCAAGGTGAGCTTAAGTTTTCACCCCACCTGGAGATGTAGATTCTGTGAATTAGGAGGTTGTCAGAGCACAAACACAACCAGGCAGGGCGGAGTGGCTCATGCCTGTGATCCCAGCACGTTGGGAGGTGGAGGTGGGTGGGTCACCTGAGGTCAGAAGATTGAGACCAGCCTGGCCAACATGGTGAAACTCTGTCTCTATTAAAAATACAGAAAACTAGTCGGGCGTGGTGGTGGGTGCCTGTAATCCCAGCTATTTGGAAGGCTGAGGCAGAAAAATTGCTTGAACCTGGGAGGCAGAGGTTGCAGTGAGCTGAGATGGTGCCACTGCACTCCAGCCTGGGCGACAGAGTGGGACCCCATCTCAAAAACAACAACAACAATAACTAACCAAAAAAACAAAATCAGAAGGAAGCACAGAATCCAGAGTGGGTAAAGGCTGGGCAGCTCTTTATGCCTCATCAGGTATCCACCAATTTAAACGAATCTAGCAAGCCACAGAACAGGCTTCTTGCCCTCCTCTGCAGCCTGGAAAATAGGCGGGAAGGTATTTTTCACAGGGAAAGCAGACACCAGGCATTGGAGCCTGAGAGCTCGGTTGGAAGGCTGTGCAGACAAGCGTCATCGTTCCCAAAGTGCAAGTCAACTCCATACGGGGTTGCTCCTCTGAGCTCTTCCTGCAATGTGGTTCTTTCACTGCTCTTTCCTTTGCCCTATCTCCAGTTTTTATTCTTAAAAAGCTAATTGCATGGCTGAGTGTGGTGGCTCACACCTGTAATCCCAGCACTTTGGGAGATCACAAGGTCAGGAGTTTGAGACCAGCCTAGCCAACATGGCAAAACCCCGTTCCTACTAAAATACAAAAAGTTAGCCAGGCATGGTGGCGCACACCTGCAATCCCAGCTACTCGGGACTGAGGCAGAAGAATTACTTGAACCTGGGAGGTGGAGATTGTAGTGAGCTGAGATCACACCACTGTACTCCAGCCTGGGTGACAGAGGGAAACTCAGTCTCAAAAAAAAAAAGAGAAAAAAAAGAAGGAAAAGCTAACTGCATAACATCACCCATGCTGGAGAATGTGAATATTTAACGAGTCCAGTGCAGAGGACACTGGGTTCCTGCTTCCATCTACTCCAAGGCAGCCACACCCCTCCTCGTGCTGCCATGGTGTTCAGTGGGCAACAGGTATTGCTGCCCACAGCAAAGTTTACTGCCAACACCAAATCTCACTGTAAATTCAGACTGAAAAAAATACTGGGAACTCTCCACTGGTTTTGTGTTCTGAATCAATATAATGGTATAAAATAGTTACCAGCGTATCCAGCATATCCAAAGAGCCTTTAATGGTTCATTACGATAATCATTACTGTTCAGTGGAGATTTTGCCATGCAGAATAAAATTTACTTTGACAGTGTCATGCGAAGCCACTTTCAGTTACTAGAGACCTATGAAATACATGTGCAGTCTGTTGGTTCACCGCAGACTGAGTTTTCTCTCGCTGGAAGGAAGTAGTATCCAGTCCGTGGTCTGTGACCCCTAAATATTTGCTGAGCGATGGATGATTTAGTGCTCGAATAACTCCAGCAAAGCCCATGGCCAAGCCGGTGAATGTGTAATTGGGAGAAACTCTTTCTAGATGTGGCCAGTCTTTTCTAACTGTGGTCACGTGATGAGAGGAGATGACAATGACAGAGATGAGGAAGGGATGTCTGGGCTGGAGACAAAGCTTTGTCACCTGTCACCTCAGTTCTGGGCTTCTGAATGGTGACGGGGGTCTGTGTACACAGGACATTTAGAGGCAAAAGAAACATCCGGCTCTGGGCTTCCACCCGACCTGGCTCCCTGCCCCATCCTCCTGTGGGCCCAGGACATAGGCTGATCTGTAGCCAGAGAGCGGAGAAGGTCACCAGAGACAGATCCTCCACCAGTCTAGCTGGGGAAGAGAGCTTTCCTGCTGGCCACCATCATCACAGCATGGTGTGTGTGCAGGCGTGACCAGCCTGTCCACAGGCAAGGCACTGATGTCCTGTGAGAGTCTAGGTCATTTCTAGTACATCCTATTAACGATTTGCTATTCTCAGTATAGGATAGCTCTATCTGTTTCAACATAGCCCAGCATTTATGGAATCATCCTACTTCTGACCTAAACAGTGGATTATTTCCTATACACCTTAAACACAGTGCTTTATGACGGCCTCCCTACTCAGCCTCGTGAACAGCCCAGTCTATAGATGAGGGAACCAAGGCTCAGAGAGGTTGCTTCCTGTGCTAAGGTCCCAAGTCTCAGGGAGGACTGCGGAGATGGGGTTTGATCCACCGTGACTATTCACCTATTACGTTACTTTTGTGCAAGCTGTTTCCAGTATGTGCTACATCAGTTAGAATTGTGATCGGCTGCTATTAACAGAGATCGGGGGTGAGGGGTGGGGGGAAGGAAGAAGATAAAGGCTACTTTTCTTCTTTTTCATAAAATCAGCCTGGAGGCAGGGCATCCAGAGAAGCTATGGTGATTTGAGGGCCACTTGGGACCTCTTGATTCTTCTCTCCTTCTCTTTTGCTGTCCCCTCTGGATGGCTCCCATCCTTACAAGCTTCTCATGAATCAAGGTGGCTGCTGGAGATCCAGCTATAAAATTCAGATTCCAGGAAGAAGGGGAAACAGGTTGAAGTGGGTCTGGGCTCGAGCTCTGATCATCTCTTAAAGAGCTATTCCAGAAATTTTGCCCAGCAAATGCCACTTACATGTCATTTGTCAGAACTGTGTGGCATACAGTACCTGTCTATACGGGATGTGGGTCTGCGTTTCCACTTAAAGCTGCAATTTTGTTCCTAAGAGAAAAGGGAGTGTTTCAGTGAATCCCAAGTTTCTCTTCAAAGAATCAGTATGTCAGTATGTTCAGCTCTCTTATTCTTTAATTCTCTATTTTAAAGTTTAACTTCCTTGTAATTCCAGTAAACAACCTTCTCCATGGGTTCTAATAAGTAGTTCACATCTGTTCCCCCAGGCCTCGGCTCCATCCTGACTCATCCTGGTCACCTGATCACCCCTGGCTACCTGATCTACCTGCTCTGACACACCTGTAACCATCCTTCCCACCAAAACACCCACCCTGCCACTCCAGCTCGGACCCCTGCTCTTTTTAAAACAGCCAATCAGGATAAGTCTAGCTTGTGTGGTCTGACCCTAGCCCATAGGGGACCACACAGCAGTAGGGATGACCCCCATCAGGCATAAGCACCCCTTCTCTGCCTTGTCCAAGTGTGCGGCCGCCATTGTTCCATCAGTACACCGTGTCCTTCTGTAGAAGTGAACTGCCTTGCTGAGAGGACTTATCTTCAAGTGCCATTTCTTTTGCAGCATCGACATTTTACTTATAACAGGAGAATGGACAGGAAAGGCAGCCACCTGTGTGACTTATATTTAGTGGCTTCCACATGTATACTCTTCTGAGCTTAATTCCAACAGAGCACTTTCATCCTTATCCCCTGGGATCCCATACCCTTCTGCTCTCACCTACGGAACGTGTCTTCCCTGGATGAGAGGAGTGGAGGGAAACAAGGGTGTGAGCTTCTTTTTCCAGAATATCTTCCCACTATGAAGGAAGGTAACACATTAGGAGTATGCTGGTCTCAAGGACCCTTTCTCCAGGATGGACACAGCAGGTGGCCCAGACTTCAAGCAGGAAGGCGTGGTCACTGCCCTCCACTGCCAAGATATCTCATATTTCTTTTCTTTCTTTCTTTCTTTCTTTCTTTCTTTTTTTTTTTTTGAGACAGAGTCTCACTCTGTTGCCCAGGCTGGAGTGCAGTGGTGTGTTCTCAGCTCTATGCAACCTCTGCCAGCCGGGTTCAAGCAGTTCTCTGCCTCAGCCTTCTGAGTAGCTGAGATTACAGATGCTCGCCACCACGCCTGGCTAATTTTTGTATTTTCAGTAGTGACGGGATTTCCCCAGGTTGGCCAGGCTGGTCTTGAATGCCTGACCTCATGATCCACCCACCTTGGCCTCCCAAATTTCTGGGATTACAGGCGAGAGCTACTGCATCTGGCTGATGTCTCATATTTCTAATGGACTATTTTCTGAAGGTTGATAGTGTTCAGGAGAGAGAGATGCTTTTTTCTTAAATGAGACACATGAATGACTGCAGAAATTAGGGCTGTCTACAAATCAGCAAGTTGACTACCGGGCTGCTGAGAACATGCCCGGTACTGGGGAAGCATCAAGTTTCAAAGCCCCCCCACCTACCATAGCTGAGTCCTCATGGTCTTGGCCTCATCCTAGAAAATCATGAGAGAGTCTATTTGTTTTCTGTCATTGCTATAACAAATTAACACAAATTTAATAGCTTAAGATGGCTCAACTGCATTGTCCTAGGGTTTTGGAGGTGAGAACAACCCACAGGGCTATGCTCCTTCTGAGGCTCTAGAAAAGAATCCATTGCTTGGCATCTTCCAGCTTCTAGAGGCCGTCCACCTTCCTTGGGTTGTGTCTCCTTCATGCATCCTCAAAGCCAGCTCCACTTCCCTCTTCCTCCGTTCTCTGACCTCCACTTCCATTGTCACGTCTCCCACTCTGACTCTAAGCCTCCTACCTCCCTCTTATGAGGATCCTGGGATGACATTGGGCCCAGCCCTGCAATCCAGGCCAATCTCTCAAGGCCCTTAATTTAATCACATCTACAATGTCCCCTTTGCCATGGAAGGTGCCATACGCACATGTTCTAGGGCCCAAGACATGGACATTTTGGGGGTCATTATTCTGCAGATTACAGAGATGCTGTGGGGATTTCCTTCAATTTCTCCTTACTCTCCATTCACTCCTTCACTTTAGCCATTTGAAATAATTAATCTCCAACAGGGCCCATCTGACCAAGGCTGTCCGTCCGCCTGGTAGTGCCTACTGTGAGAAGGGACGTGGGAAGTAAGGGAGGGGAGCAGACTGGGACCCACAGGGGCCTCCATGTCTGGACAGCTGGCAGCAGGACGAACTTCCCTGCAGCCAGTGCTCAGGTCCTGACCTGGAGGAGGCTTCGGCTCTCACCTTCATCCTGTCCCTCTTCGGACGAGCCCAGAGGGAGGGAACCATTCCTCTGCCTCAGTCATAATGACAAAGCAGGACTGTTGTGCAACTTAAATGCTCCAGGCTGGGCTCCAGGCTCTGCCAAAAGCACAGCTGACATTCATTCACTGCTGCAGGGCAGAGAGTGGCAACAGGGACAAAAGGGCCCTGGCCTTCAGCTCACGTTCCCTCTCTCGTGGGAAACACAGAAGCAGGGGAGCCTTCTTAGGGTTCAGTCTCGAGCTGTTCACACTGGTCCAGCTCGTTCCAATTTCCAGGTCCTGAGCCAGAGGCTAAGGGTGTGGCTGTGAGTATCTCCCATCCCCTGCCCTGTCTGAGACCACATGAGAACCTTTTAGGCCACACCTGTCCACCAGCCCCATGATGGTCTTCCTAGCATCTCACATCTGCGGTAAGTCGTTTCCATTACGTGGGGGCTGGTCCATCTCTCACTTGGGCTTCACAGCCTTCGTCCTCCCTGGTTTCGGAACCTTGTCTTTAGGTGTCTAGCAAGACTGGTGTTTGCATCTCACAGCCTATAGCTTTCCTGCCCACACTTCCCCAGGCCCTCACTGCAGCCTCCCATCCAGTCCAGACTGTGGCTACTCAAAGTGTGGTCCCCAGACCAGCAGCCTTAGCATCTCTGGAGAGTTGATTAGAAATGTTCAGCTTTAGGTCCATGCCTGACCTGCTGAATTCGAATCTTCATTTCATCAAAAGCCCCAGGTAGCATGTGTGCAAATTCAAAGATGGGAATCACACCCTGGCTTTGGAAAACCATGTCATCTCCCAGAGCCGCACTTTTCTTGTCTGTTAATTGAGCAGCTGCGTCAAAGGAGCCCTGAGTTTCCTACTCTGTGGTGTCTTACGGCTTCTCTGTGTGGCTCTACCTTTTGTAAAGTGTTTAACAGCAACCCAGCTCGATGAGCTGCACAAACCAAAGACTGAAGGATAATCACATCGGTGGCTGAGCTGTTAAACTTCTGAGTAGAATCTGACTTGTAAGCTCTATGGCGTGTGACTGGAATGAGGCACTTGGACATTTCTAGGGACTGCCTACCTTCCTTATGAGCCTGAGCCACACTGGCGCCTGAGTCACAGCAACAGCCTCCTCAGGGTCTCTGCCTCTGCCCTCAACAAGCAGCCGGAGAGCTCTTTGCAGAGCCCACGCGGACAGAGCAGGGTCCCTGTGGACTCAGAGCAGAGCCTGAGTCCCTCCACCAGACCCTCCCTCACCTCCTGCTCCTGCTCACTTGCCCTTAACTCCAGCAGCCTGGCCTCGGCTGGCCTTTGACCTCAGGTGCTCAGGCCTTTGCACATCCATTCTGTGGGACTGAGACACTGCCCCGTAGGCCCAGGATCGTCTGCTGTCATAGCACCCTCGGGTCTCTGCTCAAATGAAACCGTCTGCAGAGGCCTCTCTGAAGCAACCTATTTGATGCTGGCACTTGCTGTGCACCAGCCCACACCACACTGCTGGTCCTCTCTGCCCTCCTCTAATTTTTTATTTTTCCATAGCAATTCCCACTTCCTAAGATGATGCAGTGTTTTCCTCATATGATGATGGCCGTTCTCGTCAGTTTTGGTTCCCGGATGTTTCCCAGCATCTATGAATGCATGGCATAGAGCATGCACGGTATTTTTGGGAGGAGGGAGGAACACATTTCTTATTCCTCTAAGTTTCAGGGGACAGGCCCCATCAGGTGCCTCTGTGTCTCCAGGTGATGCCCAAGGGAGGCCGACCGCCGAAGAGTGGCATTCTCCCGATGTCCTGACCTGGGCCACAGTGGGGCCAGGAAGCCCTCTGGTACTAAGCACAGCCTAGTGGACCTGCCCAGCCCTGATGTCTCCTCCTTCCCTCTTGCTCTGTTCCATGCTGACCTCCCCATGGGGTCTGCCTGCCTCGAGGCTTCCTCCAGGATCTGTTGCTTACTGCTGCTGCTTCTCTGCCTCCAGTTCTTTCTCCGCAGTGTTTCCTCAGCTGGAGGGCTCCTTATGTTCTTTATGGACCCCATGGCTTTCTTGGGTGATGCAAAAGAACCAGCACCTCAGCACAACGAAAGGATGGTCACTTTGGGAGATTGGCTGTGTGGCTTTGATACATGGTGGCTCCAGGGAACATCAACTAGGAGGGCTGGATTTTAATTTTTATTAATTTTATTTACTAATTTTACTTCTAAATCTTATCTGTGGCTTGACAGGGAACAATGCAGCTGGACTTGAAAGTCCAGACCCCTGCCCCCACTCCCAGCTAATCATCTGCAGCTGTGGGTACAGGGTCCCAGTGCCCCTGGGACTTAATGCAGGTGGCTCGAGTCCTGGACACGCGATCACAAGAACAGGAGCCTTACTTGTGGAAGCGGCATAAGCATTACTCAGCAGATAGTTTATTTATTTTCTCCTTGTATTTTAGAAGTCCCTCCTCTGTGGAGACGGCCTGGAGGCTGCTCAGAGGCCATCGTACAAAAATCAAAATGTATTAATGTGTTCACACAAGCACAGTGGAATATTATTCAACTTCCAAAAGGAGATCCTGTCATTTGCAACAATATAGATGAACCTGGAAGACACTTTCATTAAAAAAATAAGAAATGCCAAGTTAGACAGAACAAAGCATGAAATATTCCCAAGTATCAAAATATGACCATGACACTGTTCTGTTCTATTTTCTTTCAGTCTCCAAGTAAATGCTTTGTACAGTGGTCCCCTCACCTGAGTGGCATAGCTTCCAAGAACCCCAGTGAATGCCTGAAACGGTGGCTAGCACCAACCCCCATATACACTACGTTTATTCCTACATACATGCCGATGGTAAAGCCTAATTTACAAATTAGGCACAGTAAGAGATTAGCAACAATAAATAATAATAAAATAATAGAACAATTATAACATGTGATAATAAAAGTTATGTGAGGCCAGGTGCAGTGGCTCATGTCTGTAATCCCAACACTTTGGGAGGCCAAGGCCGGTGAATCACCTGAGGCCAGGAGTTTGAGACCAGCCTAGGCAACATGGTCAAAACTCATCTCTACTACAAATACAAAAATTAGCTAACTATGGTGGCACGTGCCTGTAATCCCAGCTACTTGGGAAGCTGAGGCAAGAGAATCACTTGAACCTGGGAGGCGGAGTTTGCAATGAGCCGAGATCGTGCCACTGCACTCTAGCCTTGGCAACAGAGTGAGACTCTGTCTCAAAAAAAAAAAAAGTTATGTGAATGTGGTCTCTCTCAGAATATCTTATTATTGCATAATTGTTTCATCTAATTTTGGACTGCAGTTGACTCAGGGTAACTGAAACCTTGGAAAGCAAAATGGGGACCACTATATATGTAAATAATATGAATATATATCACAATTTCTTTGTTGATTCATCTGTCAATGGACATGGAGGTCGTTTTCATATCTTGGCTATTGCAAATAATACCGCAATAAAATTTAATGGAGGTGAGAAACATTTTCTTCCTCCTCAAGCCAAGTCTCCCAAGCTGGCTCTCCTTCCTGCCTTCTACCTGCCCCAGTAGGTGAGCTTCCACTTCTGAGAAAGAGAGAGCCATCGGCTGCCTCCTGCCCTGACCCCAAACTGCAAGCTCACCTCTAGACTCTGAGAACGCTTCCTCTGTCCTCCCACCTCCTCTAGAACCAATCGGAAAGGTGCTCCTTTACCTCCCCGTCAGCAGGGGCTCCAATCTCACCACTCTTCACTCTTAGTTCTTCAGTAAGTTCCTTTCCAAAAGACTCTCCCTTAGAAATGTGTTAACTGCACCAGCCTGATCTGGGCACCCACAGACCTGATGTGTCGTGGTGTGGACTCCCTGCGCGAGTTTCTCTGTGGAATATTCTTACACGGAGAACTGCCAGCTGCAGGATGTGAGCATCTTCAACTTTCCTAGATGTTGCCAAAAAGCTATGCCCCGATTACACTAATTTAAGCTCTACCAGGATGCTTGGGGTTTCTAGAACTCTTAAAGGACCTGTGGTCTTGGACACTAACTAATCAGTTGATACAGAAATAGTGCCACGATCTAAGGGCATGCTTAGAATCTGAGAAGGTAGATTCTAGAGGAGAGAAGCAGTCCTTCATACCATAGGGACGGACGTAAGGAATTCATTACCTAGGAGGTCATGCGGGTCGACAACATAAATAGACTCAAGAAAGTTGAAGACACTCTCAGGAATGATCCATGAGCAGCTGGGTCATTAGGAAGAGCAGAGCACCTCTTTAAGTCCTTGTGTGTTTATTTTTCTCATTAAAAACACATTTTCATTAAAAAAAATTAGAAATACCAAGTTAAATAGAATTCAAAATTAAATATGCCCAAGTTTCAGAATACGGCCCCCAGTGCCATGTTTTCCTTCCAGTCTCTCTGCAAATGTTCGTCTAGTTGAACCGTTGTATATAAACAACTTTATAACTTGCGTTATAATTCAACATTAGATCATAAATATCTCACCAGAATATTTAAAATTTTTTGTGACAGGTTTAAAACAGTCCAAAGACAGGTTATTTACAAGCATATTGTGATGAATAACTTTGTACTTGGAATGTTTTTGTATATCTAGGGTTGTTTCTTTTGGTCATTTAAAAATACATATTAAG
>NW_016107587.1:2103275-2105919 GCF_001604975.1 Cebus imitator | reverse complement strand
TTTTTGACAGAGTTTTGCTCTGTCACCCAGGCTGGAATGCAGTGGTGCAATCTTGGCTCACTGCAATCTTCACCTCCAGGGTTCAAACGATTTTTCTTTCTCAGCCTCCAGAATAGCTGGGATTACAGGCATGCACCACCATGCCTGGCTAATTTTTGTATTTTTAGTAGAGACAGGGTTTCACCATATTGGCCAGGCTGGTTTCGAGCTCCCAACTTCAAATGATCCACCCACCTCAGACTCTCACAGTGCTGGGATTACAAGTGTGAACCACTGCACCAGGCCTATGCATTTGCTTTAGTAAGATTTGCTGATACGGATTACTGGTTGAAGGATCTAACCATTTAAAAGGTGTGGCTGTCTCTTATAGTTCTTAGTACATATTGCCTAATTGCCTTTGAAAATGGTTGTACTGATTTATACATTTACCAGCATCACATGTGTTTCCCTGATTTTACCAGCTTTAGGTATTATATTATTTTTAAAGTTTTGTTAATTTGATAGTGAAATAACCTCATTACTTTAATGTTTATTTCTTTAATCACTAGTAGGGTTGAACATTTTCCCATAGGTGTGGGAATTCCCTAATTCTTTTTCTTCTGTTGGGAATTATCTTTGCCTATTGCTCACCTGTTTACAGGATCTTGTTAATTTTCGTATTTGTATGAGCTCTTCGTGTAATAAAAATACCAAGCTGCTAACTGAATGCCGGCACTGTGGCTGCACAATATCACACGTGGTTAGCTCTGAGCGCTGGCCTCACCCAGGGGAAAATGTCCATGTATTTCTTTCTGGGTCGTCCTCTCCTTCCTAGGGCTCTCTCTGCATCAGATTCACCCTTTCTGAGCAGGGTCATGTTTGTTTTACTTTTCACAACAATTTATTAAAATAAATGAGTCTGCTTTTACTGACAGCCCACTTCCTCCCTGTTCCCTCAAGGAAAACACAGAGAATCAGCAGATCTGGCGCTGGCAAGGAGCCCGCCTGGAGCAGGCTATGCCTGGAGACCCTCTGCAGCCTGTTAATCAGTCTCAAATGAGGGGTCAGCGCCCAGATCCCGAGCTGTCACACAGGCAGAGTCAGGTTACAGTGGCAGGGCAGCCTGGACAGGGAGTGGGCTCCCTGCGTGAGTGGGCTCCCTGCATGAGTTGGGTGGGGGTAGGGGAGCTCTTCGTGCCTGGTTGAGGGAATGCTGGATGGAAGGGTTGCGGAAGAGATTAGTGGCAGTAAGACGCAGAATGGTCTCTGTTCTACGAGGCAGCGCACTTTAGAAAATACTCTCACATGTTCCTTACAACCACCTTGTAAACTGGGGACAATTTGACCCATTTCCTGGGTAGGAAAGCTGAGTTTCAGGGAGGTGGGGTGCATTGCCCACTCTTTCAGAACCAGGGATGCATCTGAGCAGGGACCTGGTGCAGCCGAGACTTCCCAGGCAGGCAGAAGAGAGACTGCACCCGGACGATGTTCATAGGCCTGACAAGACTGCAGCTCTGGACCCATCAACCCAGGAACCTGGACCTTACAGAGGTAACATCAAAGGAGGACAACGAGCTGCAGCCAGCCGAGCCCTAAAGTGTTCTGGGTGAAACTTCTCATTTCCACTCCAAAAGTTTCACCCATTTTGTGAAAAAGAAAGCAAGATAACTAAGAAATGCTAGAAAGCTGGTCTCATTGAGGATAAATGTCATCCATTTATTCATCCATTCAGCAAATGATGACTTTTAAATGATATATTTTAGATTAGCATACAGTAATATTAACTTTTTGTGTATAGTTCTATGAATTTGAGCACATGTATAGATTTATGTCACCGCTATGGCAATCAGGATGCAGAGCCACTCCTGACCCTTAAATCCCCTGCACACTATCCTTTAAGGCACCCCTACCCCAACCCTTGGCAACCACTGAGCTGTTCTGTGTTGCTATAGTTTTGTCTTTTCCAGAATGTCATGTAAATACAATCATACCTATTGAGACTGGCCTCATTCACTTAGCATAATGTCTTAGAGATTCTCCATGCTGCATATAGCAACAGTCCTTTGCGTTTTAGAGCAGACAGTATTTCACTGCATGGATGTATGACCCTTTCAGCCACTGGAGGATTTCTGTGTTGTTTCTAGTTTTTGGTGATTATGAATAAGGCTGCTATAAACGTGTGTCAGGCTTCAAACATCCTACATTTCTTTAGTTTATTTCTTTAAGGTGAATGCTTAGCACTGGGATTGTTGGGTCATATGGTAAATGTATGCTTGACTTTAGAAGAAAGTGCCAAATTATTATCTAGAATGGCTGTGCCGTTTTGTATTCTCAGCAGCGATATAGAGTGGTCAGTTGCTCCACACCCTCACCAGCACTTGATATTGTTAGTATTAATCCCAGCCATTCTAATGGGTATGTAGCATCCCACTGTGGTTTAATTCACATTTCCCTAATGGCTGATGGTATTGAACATCTTTTTATGTGCTTATTTGTCACCTGCAGTAAAAAGCCTGGATACTTTGGTGAAGTAAAAAGACCTGGGTAGTTTGGTGGGGTGTTCCAGTCTTTTTACTACTTTTCTTTTTTCTTTCTTTCTCTTTCTTTCTTTCTTTCTTTCTTTCTTTCTTTCTTTCTTTCTTTCTTTCTTTCTTTCTTTCTTTCT